>NC_054485.1:99631186-99633686 GCF_017639515.1 Carcharodon carcharias
ACACACACACACATACACACACACTCTCCGACCCAGACAGTTGCACATACACACACAAACATTCTTCCACCTAGACAGGTACACACACTCACACCCAGACAGGTACACACACACTCTTGCACCCTCATAGTTACACACACACACACACAAACACACTCCCACACAAACAGGTACATACACACACACACACACACACACACATACACACACTCTCCCACCCAGACAGGTACACACACACACACACAGACAGGTACACACACACTCTCCCACCCTCACAGGTACACACACGCACACACACGCGCTCTCCCACACAAACAGGTACACACACACACACACACGGACACACCCTCTCCCAACCAGATAGGTAAACACACACATACACGGACACACACTCTCCCACGCAGAGACATATACACACACACACACACACTTCCACACAGACAGGTACATACACACACACACATACACACATACTCTCCCACCCAGACGTGGTACACACACACACACACACACACACACACACACACTCCCACCCAGACAGGTACATACACATACACACACACTCACACACACTCTCTCTCACACCCAGACAGGTATGTACACACACACATTCACTCTCCCACACAGACAGGTACATATACACACACACACATACACACACACACACACACACACACACACACACACACTCCCACCCAGACAGGTACATACACAGACACACACACTCACACACACTCTCTCTCACACCCAGAAAGGTATGTACACACACACATTCACTCTCCCACACAGACAGGTACATATACACTCACACACACACATTCTCCCACCCAGACAGGTACACACACACACTCACACCCCGACAGGTACACAAACTCTCCCACCCAGACAGGCACGCAGACGGACACATGGACACACCCTACCCCAACCAGATAGGTAAACACACACATACACAGACACACACTCTCCCACGCAGACAGTTACACATACACACACACTTCATCTCTGACAGGTACATACATACACACACACACACACACACACACACACAAACTCTCCCACCCAGACATGGTACACACACACACACACTCGCACCGAGACTGGAACACACACACACATACACACACACACACTCTCTCCCACCCAGACAGTTGCACATACACACACAAACCCTCTTCCACCTAGACAGGTACACACACACACACGCACACACACACACACTCTCTCTCCCACCCAGACAGGTACGTACACACACACACACTCGCACCCAGACTGGAACACACACACACACACACACTCTCCCTCCCAGACAGGCACACGCACACACACACACACACACACACACGGACACACCCTCTCCCAACCAGATAGGTAAACACAGACATACACGGACACACACTCTCCCACGCAGAGAGGTACACACAGTCACACACTCCCACCCAGACAGGTACATACACACACACACTCGCACCCAGACTGGAACACACACACACACACACACACACACACACACTCCCTCCCAGACAGGCACACACACACACACACACACGGACACACCCTCTCCCAACCAGATAGGTAAACACAGACATACACGGACACACACTCTCCCACGCAGAGAGGTACACACAATCACACACTCCCACCCAGACACGTACATACACATACACACACACACACACTCTCTCTCTCACACCCAGACAGGTATGTATACACACACACACACACACACACACACATTCACTCTCCCACACAGACAGGTACATATACGCACACACACATACACACACACACACACACACACACACACACACACACACACACACACACACACATACACACACACACACACAGACACACTCTCCCACCCAGACAGGTACACACACACACTCGCACTCTGACAGGTACACACACACTCTCCCACCCAGACAGGCACGCAGACACAGACACAAACACACGGACACATGGACACACCCTCCCCCAACCAGATAGGTAAACACACACATACACGGACACACTCTCTCCCACGCAGACAAGTACACACACACACATACTTCCTCCCTCACAGCTACATAGACACACAGACATACACACACACACTCCCACCCAGATGTGGTACACACACACACACACTCCCACCCAGACAGGTACACACACACACACTCTCCCACGCAGACAGGTATACACACACACACACACACACACACACACATACATACTCGCACCCAGAGTGGAACACACACACACACACTCTCCCACCCAGACAGTTGCACATACACACACACACTCTGCCCAGCCAGACAGTTACACACACGCATGCACAAACAAACCCTCTCCCAACTAGACAGGTACACACACACTCGCACCCAGACAGGTACATACACACACACGTGCCCACTCAAACTCTCCCACCAGACAGGTGCACACACACACACACACTGTCCCACCCCGACAGTTACGCATAACACACACATACACACACAAACACACACACACACACTCTCTC
>NC_054485.1:99643686-99646186 GCF_017639515.1 Carcharodon carcharias
ACACACACACACACACATACACACACTCTCCCACCCAGACAGGTACACACACACACACACAGACAGGTACACACACACTCTCCCACCCTCACAGGTACACACACGCACACACACACGCTCTCCCACACAAACAGGTACACACACACACACACACGGACACACCCTCTCCCAACCAGATAGGTAAACGCACACATACACGGACACACACTCTCCCACGCAGAGACATATACACACACACACACACACACTTCCACACAGACAGGTACATACACACACACACATACACACATACTCTCCCACCCAGACGTGGTACACACACACACACACACACACACACACACACACACTCTCCCACCCGGACATGGTACACACACACACACACTCGCACCGAGACTGGAACACACACACACGCTCTCTCCCACCCAGACAGTTGCACATACACACACAAACCCTCTTCCACCTATACTGGTACACACACACACACACACACACACACACACTCTCTCTCTCCCTCCCAGACAGGTACACACACACACACACTCGCACCCAGACTGGAACACACACACACACACACACACACACACACAGACACACCCTCTCCCAACCAGATAGGTAAACACACACATACACGGACACACACCCTCCCACGCCGACAGGTACACACACACACACACACACACACACACACACACACACACACACACACACACACACACTTCCTCCCTGACAGTACATACACACACAGACACACACACACTCTCCCACCCAGATGTGGTACACACACACACACACACACACACACTCCCACCCAGACAGGTACATACACACACACACACACACACACACACTCTCTCTCTCTCCCACCCAGACAGGTATTTACACACACCCCCACACACACATTCACTCTCCCACACAGACAGGTAAATATACACACACACACACCCACACACACACACTCTCTCCCACCCAGACAGGTATGTACACACACCCACACACACACATACACTCTCCCACCCAGACATGGTACACACACACACTCGCACCGAGACTGGATCACACACACACACGCACACACACACACACACACACACACACACACACTCTCCCACCCAGAAACTTGCACATACACACACAAACAATCTTCCACCTAGACAGGTATACACACACACACACACACTCACACCCAGTCAGGTACACAAACACTCTCGCACCCTCACAGGTACACACACACACACACTCCCACACAAACAGGTACATACACACACACACACACACACACACACACACACACTCTTCCACCCAGACAGGTACACACACACACTCACACGCAGATAGGTACATACACATACCCACACTCTCTCTCACACCCAGACAGGTATGTACACACACACACACACACACATTCACTCTCCCACCCAGACAGGCACACACACACACACACACACACAGACACACCCTCTCCCAACCAGATAGGTACACACACATACACGGAAACACACTCTCCCACGCAGACAGGTACACACACACACACACACACTTCCTCCCTGACAGTACATAAACACACAGACATACACACACACTCTCCCACCCAGATGTGGTGCACACACACACACACACACACACACACACACACTCCCACCCAGACAGGTACATACACACACACACACACACACACACACACACACACACACACTCTCTCTCCCACCCAGACAGGTATGTACACACACACACACACACATTCACTCTCCCACACAGACAGGTACATATACACACACACACACACCCACACACACACTCTCACTCCCACCCAGACAGGTATGTACACACACCCACACATATACATACACTCTCCCACCCAGACATGGTACACACACACACACACACACACTCGCACCGAGACTGGATCACACAGACACACACACACACACAGACGCACACACACACATACACACACACTCTCCGACCCAGACAGTTGCACATACACACACAAACATTCTTCCACCTAGACAGGTACACACACTCACACCCAGACAGGTACACACACACTCTTGCACCCTCATAGTTACACACACGCACACACAAACACACTCCCACACAAACAGGTACATACACACACACACACACACACACACACACACACATACACACACTCTCCCACCCAGACAGGTACACACACACACACCCCCAGACAGGTACACACACACTCTCCCACCCTCACAGGTACACACACGCACACACACACGCTCTCCCACACAAACAGGTACACACGCACACACACGCACGGACACACCCTCTCCCAACCAGATAGGTAAACACACACATACACGGACACACACTCTCCCACGCAGAGACATATACACACACACACACTTCCACACAGACAGGTACATACACACACACACATACACACATACTCTCCCACCCAGACGTGGTACACACACACACACACACACACACACACACTCCCACCCAGACAGGTACATACACATACACACACACT
>NC_054485.1:99668686-99671186 GCF_017639515.1 Carcharodon carcharias
CAGGTACACACACACACGCACACTCAAACCCAGACAGGTGCACACACACTCTCGCACCCTCACAGGTACACACACGCACACACACACACACACTCCCACACAAACAGGTACATACACACACACACACACACACACATACACACACTCTCCCACCCAGACAGGTACACACACACACTCACACCCAGACAGGTACACACACACTCTCCCACCCAGACAGGCACACACAGACACACACACACACACACACACACACACACACACTCTCCCACCCAGACAGTTGCAGATACACACACAAACAATACACACACCCTCTCCCAACCAGATAGGTAAACACAGACATACACGGACACACACTCTCCCACGCAGAGAGGTACACACACACACACACTCCCACCCAGACAGGTACATACACATACACACACACACACACTCTCTCTCTCACACGCAGACAGGTATGTACACACACACACACACACACACACACATTCACTCTCCCACACAGACAGGTACATATACGCACCCACACATACACACACACACACACACACACACACACACACACACTGTCCCACCCAGACAGGTACACACACACACTCGCACCCTGGCAGGTACACACACACTCTCCCACCCAGACAGGCACGCAGACACACACACACACACACACGGACACATGGACACACCCTCCCCCAACCAGATAGGTAAACACACACATACACGGACACATACTCTCCCACGCAGACAAGTACACACACACACATACTTCCTCCCTGACAGCTACATACACACACAGACATACACACACACACTCCCACCCAGACGTGGTACACACACACACACAGTCCCACCCAGACAGGTACACACACACACACTCTCCCACGCAGACAGGTACACACACACACACACACAAACACACACACACACACAAACTCTCCCACCCAGACAGGTACACACACACACATTCGCACACAGACTTGAACACACACACATACATACTCGCACCCAGAGTGGATCACACACACACAGACTCTCCCACCCAGACAGTTGCACATACACACACACACTCTGCCCAGCCAGACAGTTACACACACGCACGCACACACAAACCCTCTCCCACCTAGACAGGTACACACACACTCGCACCCAGACAGGTGCACACACACACTCGCACCCACACAAACTCTCCCACCAGACAGGTGCACACACACACACACTGTCCCACCCCGAAAGTTACGCATAACACACACATACACACACACACACACACACACACACACACACACACACTCGGACACACCCTCTCCCAAACAGATAGGTAAACATACGCATACACAGACACACACTCTCCCACCCAGACAGTTGCACATACACACACAAACCCTCTTCCACCTAGTCAGGTACACACACACACACACTCACACCCACACAGGTACACACACACTCTCACACCCTCACAGGTACACACACACAAACTCCCTCACAAACAGGTACATACACACACACACACACACAGAGTCACGCTCTCCCACCCAGACAGGTACACACACACTATTACACCCTGATAGGCACGCTGGCACACACACACGGACACATGGACACACCCTCCCCCAACCAGATATGTAAACACACACATACACGGACACACACTCTCCCACGCAGACAGGTACACATACACACACACGTCCTCCCTGACAGGTACATACACACACACACACACACACACACACTGTCTCACCCAGACATGATACACACACACACACGCACACTCGCACCGAGACTGGAACACACACACACACGCACACACACACACACTCTCCCACCCAGACAGTTGCACATACACACACAAACCCTCTCCCACCCAGACAGGCACACTTCACACACACACACACAGACACGCCCTCTCCCAACCAGATAGGTAAACACACACATACGCGGACACACACTCTCCCACACTGACAGGTACACACACACACACACTTCCTCCCTGACAGTACATACACACACAGACATACACACACACTCTCCCACCCAGATGTGGTAAACACACACACACACACACACACACACACACACTCCCACCCAGACAGGTACATACACACACACACACACACACATTCTCTCTCTCCCACCCAGACAGGTATGTACACATACCCACACACACACATTCACTCTCCCACACAGACAGGTACATATACACACACACATACACACACCCACACACACACACTCTCTCTCCCACCCAGACAGGTATGTACACACAGCCACACACACACATACACTTTCCCACCCAGACATGGTAGACACACACACACGCACACACACACATACACACACTCGCACCGAGACTGGATCTCACACACACGCACACACACACACACACACACACTCTCCCACCCAGACAGTTGCACATACACACACAAACGATCTTCCACCTAGACAGGTACATACACACACACACACACGCATACACTCTCCCACCCAGACATGGTACACACACACACAC
>NC_054485.1:99678686-99681186 GCF_017639515.1 Carcharodon carcharias
ACACTGCCCCACCCCGACAGTTATGCATAACACACACATACACACACACACACACACTCTCCCACCCACTCAGGTATACACACACACACACGTGCTCCCACCCAGACAGGTACACACACACACATCCACCCACACACACACACACACACACATACACACACACACACATGCTCCCAACCAGACAGGTACACACACACACACACTCTCCCACCCAGACAGGTACACACACACACATACACACTTGCACCCAGACTGGAACACACACGCACACACAGACACACATTCACTCTCCCACCCAGACTGGTACACACACACACACACACACACACATCCACTCTCCCACCCAGACAGGTACACACACACACACACACACACACACACACACACACACACATTCACTCTCCCACCCAGACAGGTACAAAGACACAACACACAGACACACATTCACTCTCCCACCCAGGCAGGTATGTACACACACACACACACACATACACCCTCTCCCAAAACCAGATAGGTAAATAAACACATACACGGACACACACTCTCCCATGCAGACACGTACACACACACATACACACAAACTCTCCCACTCAGACAGGTGCACACACACACACACACACACATACACACTTGCACCCAGACTGGAACACACACACACACACACACACTCAGACACAGACTCTCCCACCCAGAGAGTTGCACATACACACACACTCTGCCCACCCAGACAGGTACACACACGCACACGCACACAAACACTCTCCCACCTAGACAGGTTCACACACACACACACACTCGCACCCAGACAGGTACACACACAAACTCGCACTCTGACAGGTACACAAACACACACACACACACTCACATCCAGAATCTCCCACTAGACAGGTGCACGCACACACACACTGCCCCACCCCGACAGTTATGCATAACACACACATACACACACACACACACACTCTCCCACCCACTCAGGTATACACACACACACACGTGCTCCCACCCAGACAGGTACACACACACACATCCACCCACACACACACACACACACACATACACACACACACACATGCTCCCAACCAGACAGGTACACACACACACACACTCTCCCACCCAGACAGGTACACACACACACATACACACTTGCACCCAGACTGGAACACACACGCACACACAGACACACATTCACTCTCCCACCCAGGCAGGTACGTACACACACACACACACATACACACACTCTCCCACCCAGACATGGTACACACACACACACACACACACACACACCCTCGCCCAAAACCAGATAGGTAAATAAACACATACACGGACACACACTCTCCCATGTAGACAGGTACACACACACATACACACTTGCACCCGGACTGGAACACACACACACACACACTCACACACAGACTCTCCCACCCAGAGTGTTGCTCATACACACACACACTCTGCCCACCCAGACAGGTACACACACGCACACACACACAAACACTCTCCCACCTAGACAAGCACACACACACACACACTTGCACCCAGACAGGTGCACACACACACTCGCACCCTGACAGGTACACACACACTCCCACACAGAATCTCCCGTCAGACAGGTGCACACACACACACACACATTGCCCCACCCCGACGGTTATGCATAACACACACACACACACACACACACACTCTCCCACCCAGTCAGGTACACACACTCACACACACACACACATACACATGCTCCCATCCAGACAGCTACATACACACACACATCCACCCACTCACACACACACACATCCACCCACACACACACACACACACACACACACACACACACATGCTCCCACCCAGACAGCTACATACACACACACCCATCCACCCACACACACACACACACATGCTCCCAACCAGACAGCCAAACACACACACACACACACACTCTCCCACGCAGACAGGTACACACACACACACAAACTCTCCCACTCAGACTGGTACACACACACACACACACACATACACACTCGCACCCAGACTGGAACACACACACACGCACACAGACACACACACTCTCCCACCCAGACAGTTGCACATACACACACACTCTGCCCACCCAGTCAGGTACACACACACACACACACACACACATGCTCCCACCCAGACAGCTATATACACACACACACATCCACCCACACACACACACACACACACACACATATGCTCCCAACCAGACAGCTGTACACACACACACACACACACACTCTCCCACCCAGACTGGTACACACACACACACGGACACACACTCTCCCACCCAGACTGGTACACACATACACACACACACACATCCACTCTCCCACCCAGACAGGTACACACACAGACACACACACACACACACATTCACTCTCCCACCCAGACAGGTACAAAGACACACACACACAGACACACATTCACTCTCCCACCCAGGGCAGGTATGTACACACACACACACACACACACACACCCTCTCCCA
>NC_054485.1:99688686-99691186 GCF_017639515.1 Carcharodon carcharias
CACTCTCCCACCAGAGGGGTGCAAACGCACACACATTCTCTCCCACCCAGACTGGAACACACACACACACACACACTAACATTCCCATACACACTCTCCCACCAGACAAGTGCAAACGCACACACATTCTCTCCCACCCAGACAGGTTCACACACACACTCTCCCAGACTGGAACACACACGCACACATACACACACACACACACACACACACACACACACATCCACTCTCCCACCCAGACAGATACACACACAGACACACGCACACACACACACATTCACTCTCCCACCCAGACAGGTACAAAGACACACACAGACACACACACACACAGACACACATTCACTCTCCCACCCAGACTGGTACACACATACACACACACACATTCACTCTCCCACCCAGGTAGGTACGTACACACACACACACATACACACACTCTCCCACCCAGACATGGTACACACACACACACACACACACACACACACACACACACACACACACACCCTCTCCCAACCAGATAGGTAAATAAACACATACACGGACACACACTCTCCCATGCAGACAGGTACACACACACACACACAAACTCTCCCACTCAGGCAGGTACACACACACACACACATACACACTCGCACCCAGACTGGAACACACACACACACACACACACTCACACACACACTCTCCCACCCAGACAGTTGCTCATACACACACACACTCGACCCACCCAGACAGGTACACACACGCACACACACACAAACACTCTCCCACCGAGACAAGTACACACACACACACACACTCGCACCCAGACAGGTAAACACACACACTTGCACCCTGACAGGTACACACACACACACACACACACACACACACACTCCCACACAGAATCTCCCATCAGACAGGTGCACACACACACACACATTGCCCCACCCCAACAGTTATGCATAACACAAGCATATACACACACACACACACACACACACACATACACACTCTCCCACCCAGTCAGGTACACACACTCACACACACACACACACACACATGCTCCCATCCAGACAGCTACATACACACACACACATCCACCCACATACACACACACACATGCTCCCACCCAGACAGCTACATACACACACACCCATCCACCCACACACACACACACACACATGCTCCCAACCAGACAGCCAAACACACACACACACACTCTCCCACCCAGACAGGTACACACACACACACACACAAACACACACACACTTGCACCCAGACTCTAACACACACACAGACACACCCCCATACCCACACACACTCTCCCACCAGAGGGGTGCAAACGCACACACATTCTCTCCCACCCAGACTGGAACACACACACACACACACACACATACACACACATCCACTCTCCCACCCAGACAGGTACACACACAGACACACACACACACACACACATTCACTCTCCCGCCCAGACAGGTACAAAGACACAGACAGACACACACACACACAGACACACATTCACTCTCCCACCCAGACTGGTACACACACACACACACACATTCACTCTCCCACCCAGGCAGGTACGTATACACACACACACACATGCACACACTCTCCCACCCAGACATGGTACACACACACACACACACACACACACACACACACACACACACACACACCCTCTCCCAACCAGGTAGGTAAATAAACACATACACGGACACACACTCTCCCATGCAGACAGGTACACACACACACACACACAAACTCTCCCACGCAGGCAGTTACACACACACACACACACACACACACACACACATACACACTCGCACCCAGACTGGAACACACACACACACACACACACTCACACACACACTCTCCCACCCAGACCGTTGCTCATACACACACACACTCGACCCACCCAGACAGGTACACACACACGCACACACACACAAACACTCTCCCACTGAGACAAGTACACACACACACACACTCGCACCCAGACAGGTACACACACACACTCGCACCCTGGCAGGTACACACACACACACACACTCCCACACAGAATCTCCCATCAGACAGGTGCACACACACACACATTGCCCCACCCCGACAGTTATGCATAACACAAACACATACACACACACACACACACACATACACACATTCTCCCTTCCAGACAGCTACGTACACACACACACATCCACTCACACACACACACACACACATGCTCCCACCCAGACAGCTACATACACACACACCCATCCACCCACACACACACACACATGCTCCCAACCAGACAGCCAAACACACACACACACACACACTCTCCCACCCAGACAGGTACACACACACACACACACACACACACACACTTGCACCCAGACTCTAACACACACACAGACACACCCCCATACCCACACACACTCTCCCACCAGAGGGGTGCAAACGCACACACATTCTCTCCCACCCAGACTGGAACACACACGCACACATACACACAAGCATCGCCCACCCAGAA
>NC_054485.1:99715048-99717548 GCF_017639515.1 Carcharodon carcharias
CACACACTCCCACCCAGACAGGTACATACACATACACACACACACACACTCTCTCTCTCACATGCAGACAGGTATGTACACACACACACACACACACACACACACACACACATTCACTCTCCCACACAGACAGGTACATATACGCACCCACACATACACACACACACACACACACACACACACACACACTGTCCCACCCAGACAGGTACACACACACACTCGCACCCTGGCAGGTACACACACACTCTCCCACCCAGACAGGCACGCAGACACACACACACACACACACACGGACACATGGACACACCCTCCCCCAACCAGATAGGTAAACACACACATACACGGACACATACTCTCCCACGCAGACAAGTACACAAACACACATACTTCCTCCCTGACAGCTACATACACACACAGACATACACACACACACTCCCACCCAGACGTGGTACACACACACACACAGTCCCACCCAGACAGGTACACACACACACACTCTCCCACGCAGACAGGTACACACACACACACACACACACAAACACACACACACACACAAACTCTCCCACCCAGACAGATACACACACACACATTCGCACACAGACTTGAACACACACACATACATACTCGCACCCAGAGTGGATCACACACACACAGACTCTCCCACCCAGACAGTTGCACATACACACACACACTCTGCCCAGCCAGACAGTTACACACACGCACGCACACACAAACCCTCTCCCACCTAGACAGGTACACACACACTCGCACCCAGACAGGTGCACACACACACTCGCACCCACACAAACTCTCCCACCAGACAGGTGCACACACACACACACTGTCCCACCCCGAAAGTTACGCATAACACACACATACACACACATACACACACACACACACACACACACACACACACACACACACTCGGACACACCCTCTCCCAAACAGATAGGTAAACATACGCATACACAGACACACACTCTCCCACCCAGACAGTTGCACATACACACACAAACCCTCTTCCACCTAGTCAGGTACACACACACTCACACTCACACCCACACAGGTACACACACACTCTCACACCCTCACAGGTACACACACACAAACTCCCACACAAACAGGTACATACACACACACACACACACAGAGTCACGCTCTCCCACCCAGACAGGTACACACACACTATTACACCCTGACAGGCACGCTGGCACACACACACGGACACATGGACACACCCTCCCCCAACCAGATATGTAAACACACACATACACGGACACACACTCTCCCACGCAGACAGGTACACATACACACACACGTCCTCCCTGACAGGTACATACACACACACACACACACACACACACACACACACACACTGTCTCACCCAGACATGGTACACACACACACACGCACACTCGCACCGAGACTGGAACACACACACACACGCACACACACACACACTCTCCCACCCAGACAGTTGCACATACACACACAAACCCTCTTCCACCTAGACAGGTACACACACACACACACACACAGGCTCTCTCTCTCCCACCCAGACAGGTACGTACACACACACACTCGCACCCAGACTGGAACACACACACACACACACACACACACACACACACACTCTCCCACCCAGACAGGCACACGCACACACACACACACACACAGACACACCCTCTCCCAACCAGATAGGTAAACACACATACACGTACACACAACCTCCCACGCAGACAGGTACACACACACACTTCCTCCCTGACAGTACATACACACACAGATACACACACACTCTCCCACCCAGATGTGGTACACATACACACACACACACACACACACACACACTCCCACCCAGACAGCTACATACACACACACAAACACACACACACACTCTCTCTCTCTCCCACCCAGACAGGTATGTGTACACACCCACACACACACATTCACTCTCCCACACAGACATGTACATATACACACACACACACACACACACACACACACTCTCTCCCACCCAGACAGGTATGTACACACACCCACACACACACATACACTCTCCCACCCAGACATGGTACACACACACACTCGCACCGAGACTGGATCACACACACACACACACACACACACACACACACACACACACACACACACACACACACTCTCCCACCCAGACAGTTGCAGATACACACACAAACAATCTTCCACCTAGACAGGTACACACACACGCACACTCAAACCCAGACAGGTGCACACACACTCTCGCACCCTCACAGGTACACACACGCACACACACACACACACTCCCACACAAACAGGTACATACACACACACACACACATACACACACTCTCCCACCCAGACAGGTACACACACACACTCACACCCAGACAGGTACACACACACTCTCCCACCCAGACAGGCACACACAGACACACACACACACACACACACACACACACACACACACTCTCCCACCCAGACAGTTGCAGATACA
>NC_054485.1:99727548-99730048 GCF_017639515.1 Carcharodon carcharias
CATACACACACACACACACACACTCTCCCACCCAGTCAGGTACACACACACACACACACACACACGTGCTCCCACCCAGACAGCTATATACACACACACACATCCACCCACACACACACACACACACACACACACACACACACACACACATGCTCCTAACCAGACAGCTGCACACACACACACACTCTCCCACCCAGACAGGTACACACACACACATACACACTTGCACCCAGACTGGAACACACACTCAGACACACACCCATACCCACACACACTCTCCCACCAGAGGGGTGCAAACGCACACACATTCTCTCCCACCCAGACTGGAACACACACACACACACACTAACATTCCCATACACACTCTCCCACCAGACAAGTGCAAACGCACACACATTCTCTCCCACCCAGACAGGTTCACACACACACACACACACACACAAACTCTGCCAACCAGACAGGTACAAAGACACACACACACACACACTCTCCCACCCAGACATGTACACTCACACACACACACTCGCTCCCAGACTGGAACACACACGCACACACACACACAAACATCGACCACCCAGAAAGTTACACACACACACACACACACACACACACACACACACACACACACACACACACTCTCTCTCTCACCCAGACTGGTACACACACACACACGGACACACACTCTCCCACCCAGACTGGTACACACACACACACACACACACACATCCACTCTCCCACCCAGACAGGTACACACACACACACACACACACACACATTCACTCTCCCACCCAGACAGGTACAAAGACACACACACACAGACACACATTCACTCTCCCACCCAGGCAGGTATGTACACACACACACACACACATACACCCTCTCCCAAAACCAGATAGGTAAATAAACACATACACGGACACACACTCTCCCATGCAGACACGTACACACACACATACACACAAACTCTCCCACTCAGACAGGTGCACACACACACACACACACACATACACACTTGCACCCAGACTGGAACACACACACACACACACACACACACTCAGACACAGACTCTCCCACCCAGAGAGTTGCACATACACACACACTCTGCCCACCCAGACAGGTACACACACGCACACGCACACAAACACTCTCCCACCTAGACAGGTTCACACACACACACACACTCGCACCCAGACAGGTACACACACAAACTCGCACTCTGACAGGTACACAAACACACACACACACACTCCCATCCAGAATCTCCCACTAGACAGGTGCACGCACACACACACTGCCCCACCCCGACAGTTATGCATAACACACACATACACACACACACACACACTCTCCCACCCACTCAGGTATACACACACACACACGTGCTCCCACCCAGACAGGTACACACACACACATCCACCCACACACACACACACACACACACACACACACACACATGCTCCCAACCAGACAGGTACACACACACACACACACTCTCCCACCCAGACAGGTACACACACACACATACACACTTGCACCCAGACTGGAACACACACGCACACACAGACACACATTCACTCTCCCACCCAGGCAGGTACGTACACACACACACACACATACACACACTCTCCCACCCAGACATGGTACACACACACACACACACACACACCCTCGCCCAAAACCAGATAGGTAAATAAACACATACACGGACACACACTCTCCCATGTAGACAGGTACACACACACATACACACTTGCACCCGGACTGGAACACACACACACACACACTCACACACAGACTCTCCCACCCAGAGTGTTGCTCATACACACACACACTCTGCCCACCCAGACAGGTACACACACGCACACACACACAAACACTCTCCCACCTAGACAAGCGCACACACACACACACTTGCACCCAGACAGGTGCACACACACACTCGCACCCTGACAGGTACACACACACTCCCACACAGAATCTCCCGTCAGACAGGTGCACACACACACACACACATTGCCCCACCCCGACGGTTATGCATAACACACACACACACACACACACACACTCTCCCACCCAGTCAGGTACACACACTCACACACACACACACATACACATGCTCCCATCCAGACAGCTACATACACACACACATCCACCCACTCACACACACACACATCCACCCACACACACACACACACACACACACACACACACACACACATGCTCCCACCCAGACAGCTACATACACACACACATCCACCCACTCACACACACACACATCCACCCACACACACACACACACACACACACACACACATGCTCCCAACCAGACAGCCAAACACACACACACACACACACTCTCCCACGCAGACAGGTACACACACACACACAAACTCTCCCACTCAGACTGGTACACACACACACACACACACATACACACTTGCACCCAGACTGGAACACACACACACGCACACAGACACACACACTCTCCCACCCAGACAGT
>NC_054485.1:99752548-99760048 GCF_017639515.1 Carcharodon carcharias
ACACACACACACACACTCTCCCACTCAGACAGGTACACACACACACACATTCGCACCCAGACTGGAACACACACGCACACACACACACACACACACACAGACACACAAACACACACTCCCACACACACTCTCCCACCAGTCATTGCAAACACAAAGACATACACTCCCACCCAGACAGGTACACACACACAATATCCCACCCAGACAAGTACACACACACACACACTCGCACCCAGACTGGAACACACACGCGCACACACACACACACACACACACACACTCCCACACACACTCACCCACCAGACATGTGCAAACACACAGACATACTCTCCCACCCAAACAGGTACACACACACACTCTCCCACCCAGACAGGTAGACACACACACACTCCCACACAGACAGGTACACACACACACATACACACACACACACACACACACACACACACACACACACAAACTCTCCCACTCAGACAGGTACACTTACACACACACACACACACACACACACACACATACACACTCGCACCCAGACTGGAATACACACACAGACACACACACACACACACTCTCACACACACACACACTCTCCCACCCAGACAGTTGCACATACACACACACACTCTGCCCACCCAGACAGGTACACACACGCACAAACACAAAAACACTCTCCCACCTAGACAAGTACACACACACACACTCGCACCCAGACAGGTACACACAAACACACTCGCACCCTGACAGGTACACACACACACACACACACACAAACACACACTCCCACATACAATCTCCCACAAGACAAGTGCAAACGCACACACATTCTCTCCCACCCAGACAGGTTCACACACACACACACACTCTCCCATGCAGACAGGTACACACACACACACACTCGCACCCAGACTGGAACACACACGCACACACACACACACACACACTCCCACACACACTCTCCCACCAGTCATTGCAAACACAAAGACATACACTCCTACCCAGACAGGTACACACACACAATATCCCACCCAGACAAGTACACACACACACACACACACTCGCACCCAGACTGGAACACACACGCGCGCGCACACACACACACACACACACACACACACACACTCCCACACACACTTTACCCACCAGACATGTGCAAACACACAGACATACTCTCCCATCCAGACAGGTACACACACACTCTCCCACCCAGACAGGTAGACACACACACACAAACAATCTCCCACCCAGACAGTTGCATATACACACACACACACACACACACACACACTCGCACCCAGACAGGTACACACACACACACACACACACTCTCACACACACACACTCTCCCACCCAGACAGTTGCATATACACACACACTCTGCCCACCCAGACAGGTACACACACGCACAAACACACAAACACTCTCCCACCTAGACAAGTACACACACACACACACTCGCACCCAGACAGGTACACACACACACACTTGCACCCTGACAGGTACACACACACACACACAAACACACACTCCCACATACAATCTCCCACGAGACAAGTGCAAACGCACACACATTCTCTCCCACCCAGACAGGTTCACACACACACACACTCTCCCACGCAGACAGGTACACACACACACACACTCGCACCCAGACTGGAACACACACGCACACACACACACACTCCCACACACTCCCACCAGTCATTGCAAACACAAAGACATACACTCCCACCCAGACAGGTACACACACACACACAATATCCCACCCAGACAAGTACACACACACACACAAACACTCGCACCCAGACTGGAACACACACGCGCACGCACACACACACACACACACACACACACTCACCCACCAGACATGTGCAAACACACAGCCCCACCCCGACAGTTATGCATAACACACACATACACAAACACACACACACTCTCCCACCCAGTCAGCTACACACACACACACACACACACACTCACACATGCTCCCAACCAGACAGCCAAACACACACACACACACACACACACACACACACTCTCCCACCCAGACAGTTGCACATACACACACACATTCGGCCCACCCAGACAGGTACACACACGCACAAACACACAAACACTCTCCCACCTAGACAAGTACACACACACACACTCACTCTCCCACCCAGTCAGGTACACACATACACGCACACACACATACACACACACACACACTTGCACCCAGACTCTAACACACACACAGACCACCATACCCACACACACTCTCCCACCAGCGGGGTGCAAGCGCACACACATTCTCTCCCACCCAGACTGGAACACACACACACACATTACCATACACACTCTCCCACGAGACAAGTGCAAACGCACACACATTCTCTCCCACCCAGACTGGAGCACACACACACACATTCCCATACACACTCTCCCACGAGACAAGTGCAAACGCACACACATTCTCTCCCACCCAGACAGGTTCACACACACACACACACACACACACACTCTCCCACTCAGACAGGTACACACACACACACATTCGCACCCAGACTGGAACACACACGCACACACACACACACACACACACAGACACACAAACACACACTCCCACACACACTCTCCCACCAGTCATTGCAAACACAAAGACATACACTCCCACCCAGACAGGTACACACACACAATATCCCACCCAGACAAGTACACACACACACACACTCGCACCCAGACTGGAACACACACGCGCACACACACACACACACACACACACACACTCCCACACACACTCACCCACCAGACATGTGCAAACACACAGACATACTCTCCCACCCAAACAGGTACACACACACACTCTCCCACCCAGACAGGTAGACACACACACACAAACAAACAATCTCCCACCCAGACAGTTGCATATACACACACACACACACACACACACACTCTCCCACCCAGACCGTTGCACATACACACACACACTCTGCCCACCCAGACAGGTACACACACGCACAAACACACAAACACTCTCCCACCTAGACAAGTACACACACACACACACACACACCGCACCCAGACAGGCACACACACACACACACTCGCACTCTGACAGGTACACACACACACACACAAACACACACTCCCACATACAATCTCCCACGAGACAAGTGCAAACGCACACACATTCTCTCCCACCCAGACAGGTTCACACACACACACACTCTCCCACGCAGACAGGTACACACACACTCACACTCGCACCCAGACTGGAACACACACGCACACACACACACACACTCCCACACACACTCTCCCACCAGTCATTGCAAACACAAAGACATACACTCCCACCCAGACAGGTACACATACACACACACAATATCCCACCCAGACACACACACACACACACACACTCCCACACACACTCACCCACCAGACATGTGCAAACACACAGCCCCACCCCGACAGTGATGCATAACACACACATACACAAACACACACACACTCTCCCACCCAGTCAGGTACACACACACACACTCACACTCACACGTGCTCCCAACCAGACAGCCAAACACACACATACACACACACACTCTGCCCACCCAGACAGGTACACACACGTACAAACACACAAACACTCTCCCACCTAGACAAGTACACACACACACACACTCGCACCCAGACAGGTACACACACACACACTCGCACCCTGACAGGTACACACACACACACACAAACACACACTCCCACATACAATCTCCCACGAGACAAGTGCAAACGCACACACATTCTCTCCCACGCAGACAGGTACACACACACTCACACTCGCACCCAGACTGGAACACACACGCACACACACACACACTCCCACACACACTCTCCCACCAGTCATTGCAAACACAAAGACATACACTCCCACCCAGACAGGTACACACACACACACACAATATCCCACCCAGACAAGTACACACACACACACACTCGCACCCAGACTGGAACACACACGCGCGCACACACACACACACACACACACACACTCCCACACACACTCACCCACCAGACATGTGCAAACACACAGCCCCACCCCGACAGTTATGCATAACACACACATACACAAACACACACACACTCTCCCACCCAGTCAGGTACACACACACACACACACACACACACACTCACACGTGCTCCCAACCAGACAGCCAAACACACACACACACACACACACACTCTCCCACCCAGACAGGTACACACATACACGCGCACACACACACACACACACACACACACTCCCACCCAGACAGGTGTACACAAATACACACACACACTCTCCCATTCAGACAGTTGTACACACAAACACACGCGCACTCTACCACACAGAAAGGTGCACACACATATGCCCTCACTCTCCCACTAAGACAGATGGACACACATACACACACTATTCCACCTAGATAGATGTACATACATACACACACACACACTCTCCCACACCGACAAGTGTATACACACACACATACTCTCTCCCACCCAGATAGTTACACACATACACACACACACTCTCTCAGCCAGACAGGTACACACACACACAGACACACACACACTATCCCACCAAGACAGGGACACACAAACACACACACACACACACACACACACACACAAACACATTTCCATCCGGACAGGTAATAAACACACACACACACACACACACACACATCCCCAGACATACATTCTCCCTAGACAGATGGACACACATACAAACACACAATCTGCCTCCTAGACAGATGTACACATATGCACACACACAGTCTCCCACACCGACAAGAGTACATGCATACATACACACACACACACTATCCCACCCAGACAAGTGTGCACACATACTCACACACACTCTCCCACCAGACAGGTACACACACACACACACTCATGGACATTCACTCTCCACCCACACAGGTGCACGCACATACTCTCTACCACCCAGACAGTTACACACATACATACACACACACACTCTCAGCCAGACAGTTATACACACACACACACACTCCCAATCAGCATGTACACACACACACACTCTGCCACCCAGACAGGTGTACAGACATACACACACACTCTCCCACCCAGACAGATGTACTCACATATACACACACACTGTCCCATCCAGACAGGTGTACACACAAACATACGTGCACTCTCCCACACAGATAGCTGTATACACATACGCACACACACTCTCCCACCTAGACACACGTACACATACGTACACACACGTACACACACACACATACGTATACACACACACACACACGTAGAATGGTACACACACACACACAAACTCCCACCCAGACAGGTGCACACACACACACTCCCTCTCACCCAGACAGGTACACACACACACACACACTCTCCCACCCATACATGTGCACACACACACACACACACACACACACGTAGAATGGTACACACACACACAAACTCCCACCCAGACAGGTGCACACACACACACTCCCTCTCACCCAGACAGGTACACACACACACACACACACACACGTAGACTGGTACACACACACACAAACTCCCACTAGACAGATGCACACACACACACTCCCTCTCACCCAGACAGGTACACATACACACACAATCACTCTCCCACCCAGACAGGTGAAGACACACACAGTCGCACCCTGAAAGGTACACACACATACACACACACACACATACAGTCTCCCATCCAGACAGTTGTACACACATATACACGCATACTCTACCGCACAGATAGGTGTACACACATATGCACACACTCTCCCACCAAGACAGATGGACACACATACACACACACACTCTGCCACCTAGAAAGATGTAAACACATACATACACACACACTCTCCCACACCGACAAGTGTACACACATACACACACAAAATATCCCATCCAGACAGGTGTACACACGTCCACACGCTCTCCCACCCAGACAGGTACACACACACACACACACACACTATCCCACCAAGACATGTACACACAAACACACACACACACACACACAACACACAGTCCCATCCGGACAGGTACAAATACACATACACACACACACACACACAGACACACACTCTCCCACCCAGACAGGTGCATACAGACACACACACAAACACATGCTCCCACCGAGACAGATTCACACAAACACACATACACAGACACACACAATTTCCCACCCAGCCAGGTGAACACACATTCACACGCACACTCTCCCACACAGATAGGTGTACACACATAGGCACACACACACTCCCACCTAGACAGATGGACACACATACACACACACAAACACATGCTCCCACCGAGACAGATACACACAAACACACATACGCAGACACACACAATTTCCCACCCAGCCAGTGTACACAAATTCACACGCACACTCTCCCACACAAATAGGTGTACACACATAGGTACACACACACTCCCACCTAGACAGATGGACACACACACACACACACACACACACACACACACACACACACACACACACTCACTCTGCCTACTGGACAGATGTACTCACATGCACACTCACAGTCTCCCACACCGACAAGAGTACATGCATACACACACACACATACACATACACACACACACGCATACACACACACACACAAACTATCCCACCAAGACAGGTACACACAAACACACACACACTCACACGCACACTCTCCCACACAGACAGGTGTACACATATACGCACACACATACTCCCACCTAGACAGATGGACACACATACACACAGACACTCTGCCACCAAGACAGATGTACACACATACACACACACACAGTCTCCCACACAGTTAAGAGTACACACATGCACACACACTATCCCACCCAGACAAGTGTACACACATACACACACACAATATCCCACCCAGACAGGTGTACACACATACACACGTAATATCCCAACCAGACAGGTGTACACACATTCACACACACACTCTCCCACCCAGACAGGCACACACACTCACAAACAGACACACACTCTCCCACCCAGACAGGTACAGAAACACACACACGGACACACACTCTCCCACCCGGATAGGTAAACACACCCACACTCACGGACACACCCTCTCCCAACCAGACAGGTACACACACACACACACACACATTCACACACACATTCTCCCACCCAGACAGGTACACACACACACATACACACACACACACACTCCCACCCAGACAGGTACACACACACACACACACACACACATACACACACACACACTCCCACCCAGACAGGTATACACACACACACACACACACACACACACACACACACACACACACACTCCCACCCAGACAGGTATACACACACACACACACACACACACACACACACACACACACATTCCCACCCAGACAGGTATACATACACACACACACACACACACACACACACATACACACACGCTCACACACTCCCACCCAGACAGGTACACACACACACAAAAACACACGCTCATA
>NC_054485.1:99787548-99790048 GCF_017639515.1 Carcharodon carcharias
GGTAAACACACACCCTCTCCCACCCAGACAGGTAAACACACACATGCACACACACTCTCCCACCCAGACAGGTAAACACACACACAGACACACACACACTCTCCCAGACAGGTAGACACACACACAAACACACACACGCACACACTCTCCCACCCAGACAAGTAGACAAACACACTCTCCCACCCAGAGAGATAGGCACACACACACTCACACCCAGACAGGTAGACACACACACACACACACACACACACACTCCCACCCAGAAAGGTAGAGACACACACAAACACACACACACACACACACACTCTCCCACCCATACAGGTAGAACACACCCACACAAACAGACACAAACTCTCCCACCTAGACAGGTAGACACACATACTCTCCCACCCAGAGAGGTAGGCACACATACACACGCACACACACACACACACACACTCCCACCCAGACAGGTAGAGACACACATACACACACTCCCACCCAGACAGTTAGAGACACACACAAACACACACACAAACACATACACACACACTCCCACCCAGACAGGTAGACACACACATTCTTTCACCCAGACGGGTAGACACGCACACACACACACACACACACACACACACACACACACACACATATCTCCCACCCAGACAGGTACACACACACACACATACACACGCTCACACACTCCCACCCAGACAGGTACACACACACACACACACACACACACACACACATCCTCCCACCCAGACAGGTACACACACACACACACACCCACTCACACGCACACACACAATCTCGGACCCAGACAGGTACACACACACACACACACACACACACACACACACATACACACTCGCACCCAGACAGGTACACACACACACACGCACATATTCTCGCACCCTGACAGGTAAACACACACTCGCGCACATATTCTTCCCCCCTGACAGGAAAACACACACAAGCACACATACTCTCCCACCCAGACAGGTAAACACACAAACATGCGCACACTCTGCCACCAGACAGGTAAGCACATACATACGCACACACTATCCCACCCAGACAGGTAAACACAAACATGAGCACACACTCTCCCAGCCAGACAGGTAAACACACACACACGCACACACCCTCCCAGCCAGACAGGTAAACACACACCCTCTCCCACCCAGACAGGTAAACACACACATGCACACACACTCTCCCACCCAGACAGGTAAATACACACACAGACACACACACACTCTCCCAGACAGGTAGACACACACACAAACACACACACACACTCTCCCAACCAGACAAGTAGAAACACACACTCTCCCACCCAGAGAGATAGGCACACTCACACTCACACCCAGACATGTAGACACACACACACTCACACTCTCCCACCCATACAGGTAGAACACGCCCACACAAACAGACACACACTCTCCCACCCAGACAGGTAGACACACACACACTCCCACCCAGACAGGTAGAGACACACACACACACACACACACACACCCAGACAGGTAGAGACACACACAAACACACACACACTCCCACCCAGACAGGTAGACACACACATTCTTTCACCCAGATGGGTAGACACACACACACACACACACACACATATCTCCCACCCAGACAGGTTCACACACATACACACACACACACCCAGACAGGTAAACACACACACACACACACACACACACACTCCCACCCAGACAGGTACACACACACACACACACTCCCACCCAGACAGGTACACACACACACACACACACACACTCCCACACAGACAGGTACACACACACACACACACACACACACACTCTCCCACCCAGACAGGTACACACACACACACACACACATTCCCACCCAGACAGGTACACACACACACACACACACACACACACACACTCCCACCCAGACAGGTACACACGCACACACACACACAGACACTCCCACCCAGACAGGTATACACACACACACACACACACACTCCCACCCAGACAGGTAAACACACACACGCACATACACTCTCCCAGCCAGACAGGTAGACAGACACACTCTCCCACCCAGAGAGGTAGGCACACATACACACACACACACACATACTCCCACCCAGACAGGTAGAGACACACACACACACATTCCCACCCAGACAGGTAGAGACACACACAAACACACACACAAACACACACACACTCCCACCCAGACAGGTAGACACACACATTATTCCACCCAGACGGGTAGACACACACACAAACACACACACACACACACACACACACACACACACACACATATCTCCCAGCCAGACAGGTACACACACATACACACACACACACCCAGACAGGTAGACACACACAAACAGACATACACACACTCTCCCACCCAGACAGGTAGACACACACACAAACAGACACACACTCTCCCACCCAGACAGGTAGACACACACAATCTCTTACCCAGACAGGTAGACACACATACACACACTCTCCCACCCAGACAGGCA
>NC_054485.1:99795048-99805048 GCF_017639515.1 Carcharodon carcharias
ACAGGTAAACACACACCCTCTCCCACCCAGACAGGTAAACACACACATGCACACACACTCTCCCACCCAGACAGGTAAATACACACACAGACACACACACACTCTCCCAGACAGGTAGACACACACACAAACACACACACACACTCTCCCAACCAGACAAGTAGAAACACACACTCTCCCACCCAGAGAGATAGGCACACTCACACTCACACCCAGACATGTAGACACACACACACTCACACTCTCCCACCCATACAGGTAGAACACGCCCACACAAACAGACACACACTCTCCCACCCAGACAGGTAGACACACACACACTCCCACCCAGACAGGTAGAGACACACACACACACACACACACACACCCAGACAGGTAGAGACACACACAAACACACACACACTCCCACCCAGACAGGTAGACACACACATTCTTTCACCCAGATGGGTAGACACACACACACACACACACACACACACATATCTCCCACCCAGACAGGTTCACACACATACACACACACACACCCAGACAGGTAAACACACACACACACACACACACACACACTCCCACCCAGACAGGTACACACACACACACACACTCCCACACAGACAGGTACACACACACACACACACACACACACACAGACAGGTACACACACACACACACACACACACACACACTCTCCCACCCAGACAGGTACACACACACACACACACACATTCCCACCCAGACAGGTACACACACACGCACACACACACACACACACACTCCCACCCAGACAGGTACACACGCACACACACACACAGACACTCCCACCCAGACAGGTATACACACACACACACACACACTCCCACCCAGACAGGTAAACACACACACGCACATACACTCTCCCAGCCAGACAGGTAGACAGACACACTCTCCCACCCAGAGAGGTAGGCACACATACACACACACACACACATACTCCCACCCAGACAGGTAGAGACACACACACACACATTCCCACCCAGACAGGTAGAGACACACACAAACACACACACAAACACACACACACTCCCACCCAGACAGGTAGACACACACATTATTCCACCCAGACGGGTAGACACACACACAAACACACACACACACACACACACACACACACACACATATCTCCCAGCCAGACAGGTACACACACATACACACACACACACCCAGACAGGTAGACACACACAAACAGACATACACACACTCTCCCACCCAGACAGGTAGACACACACACAAACAGACACACACTCTCCCACCCAGACAGGTAGACACACACAATCTCTTACCCAGACAGGTAGACACACATACACACACTCTCCCACCCAGACAGGCACACACACACAGACAGGAAAACACACACACACACACACACACACTCCCACCCAGACAGGTACACACACACACACACACACACACACACACACAGACAGGTACACACACACACTCTCCCACCCAGACAGGTACACACACACACACACACTCACTCCCACCCAGACAGGTACACACACACACACACACACACACACACACACACGCTCCCACCCAGACAGGTACACACACACACACACACACACTCCCACCCAGACAGGTACACACACACATACACACACACACACACTCCCACCCAGACAGGTACACACACACACACACTCCCATCCACACAGGTACACACACACACACACACACACTCACTCCCACCCAGACAGGTACACACACACACATACACACACACACACATGCACACTCCCGCCCTGACAGGTACACACATACACACACACTCCCACCCAGACAGGTACACACACATACACACGCTCACACACTCCCACCCAGACAGGTACACACACACACACACACACACACACATACACACATTCTCCAACCCAGAGAGGTACACTCACACACACACACACACATCCTCCCACCCAGACAGGTACACACACACACACACACCCACTCACACGCACACACACAATCTCGGACCCAGACAGGTACACACACACACACACACACACATACACACTCGCACCCAGACAGGTACACACACACACACGCACATATTCTCCCACCCTGACAGGTAAACACACAAACGCACACACACGCTCCCACCCAGACAGGTAAACACAAACACACACACACACACTCTCCCACCCAGACAGGTACACACACACACACACACACACACACACACACACACATTCGCCCACCTAGACAGGTACACAGACACACATTCTCCCACCCAGACAGGTACACTCACACACACATACACACACACACTGCCACTCAGACAGGTAAACACACACACGCACACACACTCTCCCACCCAGACAGGTAAACACACACATGCACATACACTCTGCCAGCCAGACAGGCAAACATACACACGCACACATACTCTCCCACCCAGACAGGTAAACACACACTCGCGCACATATTCTTCCCCCCTGACAGGAAAACACACACAAGCACACATACTCTCCCACCCAGACAGGTAAACACACAAACATGCGCACACTCTGCCACCAGACAGGTAAGCACATACATACGCACACACTATCCCACCCAGACAGGTAAACACAAACATGAGCACACACTCTCCCAGCCAGACAGGTAAACACACACACACGCACACACCCTCCCAGCCAGACAGGTAAACACACACCCTCTCCCACCCAGACAGGTAAACACACACATGCACACACACTCTCCCACCCAGACAGGTAAATACACACACAGACACACACACACTCTCCCAGACAGGTAGACACACACACAAACACACACACACACTCTCCCAACCAGACAAGTAGAAACACACACTCTCCCACCCAGAGAGATAGGCACACTCACACTCACACCCAGACATGTAGACACACACACACTCACACTCTCCCACCCATACAGGTAGAACACGCCCACACAAACAGACACACACTCTCCCACCCAGACAGGTAGACACACACACACTCCCACCCAGACAGGTAGAGACACACACACACACACACACACACACACCCAGACAGGTAGAGACACACACAAACACACACACACTCCCACCCAGACAGGTAGACACACACATTCTTTCACCCAGATGGGTAGACACACACACACACACACACACATATCTCCCACCCAGACAGGTTCACACACATACACACACACACACCCAGACAGGTAAACACACACACACACACACACACACACACACACTCTCACCCAGACAGGTACACACACACACACACACTCCCACCCAGACAGGTACACACACACACACACACACACTCCCACACAGACAGGTACACACACACACACACACACACACACACACTCTCCCACCCAGACAGGTACACACACACACACACACACATTCCCACCCAGACAGGTACACACACACACACACACACACACACACACACACACACACACTCCCACCCAGACAGGTACACACGCACACACACACACAGACACTCCCACCCAGACAGGTATACACACACACACACACACACTCCCACCCAGACAGGTAAACACACACACGCACATACACTCTCCCAGCCAGAAAGGTAGACAGACACACTCTCCCACCCAGAGAGGTAGGCACACATACACACACACACACACACATACTCCCACCCAGACAGGTAGAGACACACACACACACACATTCCCACCCAGACAGGTAGAGACACACACAAACACACACACAAACACACACACACTCCCACCCAGACAGGTAGACACACACATTATTCCACCCAGACGGGTAGACACACACACAAACACACACACACACACACACACACACACACACATATCTCCCAGCCAGACAGGTACACACACATACACACACACACACCCAGACAGGTAGACACACACAAACAGACATACACACACTCTCCCACCCAGACAGGTAGACACACACACAAACAGACACACACTCTCCTACCCAGACAGGTAGACACACACAATCTCTTACCCAGACAGGTAGACACACATACACACACTCTCCCACCCAGACAGGCACACACACACAGACAGGAAAACACACACACACACACACACACACACACTCCCACCCAGACAGGTACACACACACACACACACACACACACACACAGACAGGTACACACACACACTCTCCCAACCAGACAGGTACACACACACACACACACACACACACACACACACACACACACACACACACTCCCACCCAGACAGGTACACACACACACACACACACTCACTCCCACCCAGACAGGTACACACACACACACACACACACACACACACACACACACACACACACACACACGCTCCCACCCAGACAGGTACACACACACATACACACACTCCCACCCAGACAGGTACACACACACATACACACACACACACACTCCCACCCAGACAGGTACACACACACACACACTCCCATCCACACAGGTACACACACACACACACACACACACACACACACACTCCCACCCAGACAGGTAGAGACACACACACACACACTCCCACCCAGACAGGTAGAGACACACACAAACACACACACAAACACATACACACACACTCCCACCCAGACAGGTAGACACACACATTCTGTCACCCAGACGGGTAGACACGCACACACACACACACACACACACAGACACACACACACACACACGCATTCAGACAGGTACACGCACACACACACACACTCTCGCATTCAGACAGGTACATGCACACACGCACACACGCACACACACACACACATTTTCCCACCCAGAGAGGTACACTCAAACACACACACACACACATTCTCCCACCCAGACAGGTACACACACACACACACACACACACACACACACACACACACACAATCTCGGACCCAGACAGGTACACACACACACGCACACACATTCTCCAACCCAGAGAGGTACACTCACACACACACACACATTCTCCCACCCAGACAGGTACACACACACACAAACCCACTCACACGCACAAACACAATTTCGGACCCAGACAGGTACACACGCACATACACACACACACACACACACACACATTCTCCCACCCAGACAGGTATACACACACACACACACTCCCACCCAGACAGGTATACATACACACACACACACACACATATACACTCCCACCCAGACAGGTACACACACACACACATACACACGCTCACACACTCCCACCCAGACAGGTACACACACACACACACACACACACACACATACACACTCGCACCCAGACAGGTACGCACACACACACATAGACACACACACTGCCACTCAGACAGGTAAACACACACACGCACGCACACTCTCCCACCCAGACAGGTAAACACACACATGCACATACACTCTGCCAGCCAGACAAGCAAACACACACACGCACACATAGTCTCCCACCCAGACAGGTAAACACACACTCGCACACATATTCTTCCCCCCCAGACAGGAAAACACACACAAGCACACACACTCTCCCACCCAGACAGGTAAACACACATACATGCGCACACTCTGCCACCAGACAGGTAAGCACATACATACGCACACACTCTCCCACCCAGACAGGTAAACACAAACATGAGCACACACTCTCCCAGCCAGACAGGTAAACACACACCCTCTCCCACCCAGACAGGTAAACACACACATGCACAAACACTCTCCCACCCAGACAGGTAAACACACACACAGACACACACACACTCTCCCAGACAGGTAGACACACACACAAACACACACACACACTCTCCCACCCAGACAAGTAGACACACACACTCTCCCACCCAGAGAGATAGGCACACTCACACTCACACCCAGACAGGTAGACACACACACACATACACACAGACACTCCCACCCAGAAAGGTAGAGACACACACAAACACACACACACACACACACTCTCCCACCCATACAGGTAGAACATGCCCACACAAACAGACACACACTCTCCCACCCAGACAGGTAGACACACACACACTCCCACCCAGACAGGTAGAGACACACACACACACACACACTCCCACCCAGACAGGTAGAGACACACACAAACACACACCCACACACACACTCCCACCCAGACAGATAGACACACACATTCTTTCACCCAGATGGGTAGACACACACACACACACATATCTCCCACCCAGACAGGTTCACACATACACACACACACACCCAGACAGGTAAACACATCCACGCACATACACTCTCCCAGCCAGACAGGTATACACACACACACACACACACACACACACACTCCCACCCAGACAGGTATACATACACACACACACACACACACACATATACACTTCCACCCAGACAGGTACACACACACACACATACACACGCTCACACACTCCCACCCAGACAGGTACACACACACACACACACACACACACACATACACACATTCTCCAACCCAGAGAGGTACACTCACACACACACACACACACACATCCTCCCACCCAGACAGGTACACACACACACACACACCCACTCACACGCACACACACAATCTCGGAGCCAGACAGGTACACACACACACACACACATACACACTCGCACCCAGACAGGTACACACACACACACGCACATATTCTCCCACCCTGACAGGTAAACACACAAACGCACACACACGCTCCCACCCAGACAGGTAAACACAAACACACACACACACACACATACACACTCGCACCCAGACAGGTACACACACACACACGCACATATTCTCCCACCCTGACAGGTAAATGCACAAACGCACACACACGCTCCCACCCAGACAGGTAAACACAAACACACACACACACACACTCCCACCAGACAGGTAAACACACAAACGCACACATACACTCCCACCCAGACAGGTAAACACACACACACACATTCTCTTCCACCCAGACAGGTACACACACACACTCTCCAACCCAGAGAGGTACACTCACACACACACACACACACACACATTCTCCCACGCAGACAGGTACACACACACACACCCCCACTCACACGCACACACACAATCTCGGACCCAGACAGGTACACACACACACACACACACTCTCGCACTCAGACAAGTACACGCACACACACACACACACACACACACACATTCGCCCACCCAGACAGGTACACAGACACACATTCTCCCACCCAGACAGGTATACATACACACACACACACACACACACACACACACTCCCACCCAGACAGGTACACACACACACACATACACACGCTCACACACTCCCACCCAGACAGGTACACACACACACACACACACACACACACATACACACATTCTCCAACCCAGAGAGGTACACTCACACACACACACACACACATCCTCCCACCCAGACAGGTACACACACACACACACACACCCACTCACACGCACACACACAATCTCGGAGCCAGACAGGTACACACACACACACACACACACACACATACACACTCGCACCCAGACAGGTACACACACACACACACACATATTCTCCCACCCTGACAGGTAAACACAAACACACACACACACACACACATACATACTCGCACCCAGACAGGTACACACACACACACACGCACATATTCTCCCACCCTGACAGGTAAATGCACAAACGCACACACACACTCCCACCCAGACAGGTAAACACACAAACGCACACATACACTCCCACCCAGACAGGTAAACACACACACACACATTCTCTTCCACCCAGACAGGTACACACACACACTCTCCAACCCAGAGAGGTACACTCACACACACACACACACACATTCTCCCACGCAGACAGGTACACACACACACACACACCCACTCACACGCACACACACAATCTCGGACCCAGACAGGTACACACACACACACACTCTCGCACTCAGACAAGTACACGCACACACACACACACACACACACACACACACACACATTCGCCCACCCAGACAGGTACACAGACACACATTCTCCCACCCAGACAGGTACACTCACACACACACACACACACATACACACTCGCACCCAGACAGGTACACAAACACACACGCACATATTCTCCCACCCTGACAGGTAAACACACAAACGCACACACACGCTCCCACCCAGACAGGTAAACACAAACACACACACACACACTCTCCCACCCAGACAGGTACACACACACACACACACACACACACACACAAGCACACACATTCGCCCACCTAGACAGGTACACAGACACACATTCTCCCACCCAGACAGGTACACTCACACACACATACACACACACACTGCCACTCAGACAGGTAAACACACACACGCACACACACTTTCCCACCCAGACAGGTAAACACACACATGCACATACACTCTGCCAGCCAGACAGGCAAACACACACACGCACACATACTCTCCCACCCAGACAGGTAAACACACACTCGCGCACATATTCTTCCCCCCCAGACAGGAAAACACACACAAGCACACACACTCTCCCACCCAGACAGGTAAACACACATACATGCGCACACTCTGCCACCAGACAGGTAAGCACATACATACGCACACACTCTCCCACCCAGACAGGTAAACACAAACATGAGCACACACTCTCCCAGCCAGACAGGTAAACACACACACACGCACACACCCTCCCAGCCAGACAGGTAAACACACACCCTCTCCCACCCAGACAGGTAAGCACACACATGCACACACACTCTCCCACCCAGACAGGTAAACACACACACAGACACACACACACTCTCCCAGACAGGTAGACACACACACAAACACACACACACACTCTCCCACCCAGACAAGTAGACACACACACTCTCCCACCCAGAGAGATAGGCACACTCACACTCACACTCAGACAGGTAGACACACACACACACACACACACACACACACACACACTCCCACCCAGAAAGGTAGAGACACACACAAACACACACACACACACACTCTCCCACCCAGACAGGTACACACACACATACACACACACACACACACACACACACACACACACTCCCACCCAGACGGGTACACACACACACACACACACACATGCACACTCCCGCCCAGACAGGTACACACACACACACACACACACACAATCCCACCCAGACAGGTACACACACACACACACTCCCACCCAGACAGGTACACACACACACACACACACACACACACACACACACACACACACACACACACATATCTCCCAGACAGGTACACACACATACACACACACACACCCAGACAGGTAGACACACACATACACACACTCTCCCACCCAGACAGGTAGACACACACACAAACAGACACACACTCTCCCACCCAGACAGGTAGACACACACAATCTCTTACCCAGACAGGTAGACACACATACACACACTCTCCCACCCAGACAGGCACACACACACAGACAGGAAAACACACACACACACATACACACACTCCCACCCAGATAGGTACACACACACACTCTCCCAACCAGACAGGTACACACACACACACACACGCACACGCACACGCACACACACACAAAAACACACACTCTCCCACCCAGACAGGTACACACACACACACACACACACACACACACTCCCACCCAGACAGGTACACACACACACACACACACACACACACTCCCACCCAGACAGGTACACACACACATACACACACACACACACACTCCCACCCAGACAGGTACACACACACACACACACACACACACACACACACACACATACACACACTCCCACCCAGACGGGTACACACACACACACACACACACATGCACACTCCCGCCCAGACAGGTACACACACACATACACACACACACACACTCCCACCCAGACAGGTACACACACACACACACTCCCACCCAGACAGGTACACACACACACACACACACACACACACACACACACACTCCCACCCAGACGGGTACACACACACACACACACACACACACACA
>NC_054485.1:99812548-99815048 GCF_017639515.1 Carcharodon carcharias
CACACACACACACACACTCCCACCCAGACAGGTACACACACACACACACACACACACTCCCACCCAGACAGGTACACACACACATACACACACACACACACACTCCCACCCAGACGGGTACACACACACACACACACACATGCACACTCCCGCCCAGACAGGTACACACACACACACACACAATCCCACCCAGACAGGTACACACACACACACACTCCCACCCAGACAGGTACACACACACACACACACACACACACACATACACACATATCTCCCAGCCAGACAGGTACACACACATACACACACACACACCCAGACAGGTAGACACACACATACACACACTCTCCCACCCAGACAGGTAGACACACACACAAACAGACACACACTCTCCCACCCAGACAGGTAGACACACACAATCTCTTACCCAGACAGGTAGACACACATACACACACTCTCCCACCCAGACAGGCACACACACACAGACAGGAAAACACACACACACACACATACACACACTCCCACCCAGACACGTACACACACACACTCTCCCAACCAGACAGGTACACACACACACACACACGCACACACACACACACACAAACACACACTCTCCCACCCAGACAGGTACACACACACACACACACACACACTCCCACCCAGACAGGTACACACACACACACACACACACACACTCCCACCCAGACAGGTACACACACACACACACACACACACACTCCCACCCAGACAGGTACACACACACATACACACACACACACACATTCCCACCCAGACAGGTACACACACACACACACACACACACATGCACACTCCCACCCAGACAGGTACACACACACACACACACAAACACACACACACTCCCACCCAGACAGGTACACACACACATACACACACACACACACACTCCCACCCAGACAGTACACACACACACACACACACACACACACACATACACACACTCCCACCCAGACGGGTACACACACACACACACACACACACATGCACACTCCCGCCCAGACAGGTACACACACACATACACACACACACACACTCCCACCCAGACAGGTACACACACACACACTCCCACCCAGACAGGTACACACACACACACACACACACACACACACACACACACTCCCACCCAGACGGGTACACACATACACACACACACACACACATGCACACTCCCGCCCAGACAGGTACAAACACACACACACACTCCCACCAGACAGGTACACACACACACACACACACACTCCCACCCAGACAGGTACACACACACACACACACTCACACTCCCACCCAGACAGGTACACACACACATACACACACACAGACACTCCCACCCAGACAGGTACACACACACACTCTCCCAACCAGACAGGTACACACACACACACACACGCACACACACACACACACACACACACTCTCCCACCCAGACAGGTACACACACACACACACACACACACACTCCCACCCAGACAGGTACACACACACACACACACACACACACACACACTCCCACCCAGACAGGTACACACACACACACACACACACTCCCACCCAGACAGGTACACACACACATACACACACACACACACACTCCCACCCAGACAGGTACACACACACACACACACACACATGCACACTCACGCCCAGACAGGTACACACACACACAAAAACACACACACACACACTCCCGCCCAGACAGGTACACACACACACATACACACACACACACACACTCCCACCCAGACAGGTACACACACACACACACTCCCACCCAGACAGGTAGAGACACACACAAACACACACACACACACTCCCACCCAGATACACACACACATTCTTTCACCCAGATGGGTAGACCCACACACACACACACACACACACACACACACACATATCTCCCACCCAGACAGGTTCACACACACGCACACACACTCTCCCACCCAGACAGGTAAACACACGCACGCACATACACTCTCCCAGCCAGACATGCAAACACACACACGCACACGTAATCTCCCACCCAGACAGGTAAACACACACTCGCGCACATATTCTCCCCCCCCAGACAGGAAAACACACACAAGCACACACACTCTCCCACCCAGACAGGTAAACACACACACAGACACACACACACTCTCCCAGACAGGTAGACACACACACAAACACACACACGCACACACTCTCCCACCCAGACAAGTAGACAAACACACTCTCCCACCCAGAGAGATAGGCACACACACACTCACACCCAGACAGGTAGACACACACACACACACACACACTCCCACCCAGAAAGGTAGAGACACACACAGACACACACACACACACACTCTCCCACCCATACAGGTAGAACACACCCACACAAACAGACACAAACTCTCCCACCTAGACAGGTAGACACACATACTGTCCCACCCAGAGAGGTAGGCACACATACACACACACACACACACACACACACTCC
>NC_054485.1:101220978-101358478 GCF_017639515.1 Carcharodon carcharias
TTTGTGTCACCTGGAGTCGGAGCGTCCAGACTCGACCGCCTTTACGTTTCGAAGGCGTACGTGTCCTGCGTTCCGGCTGCTTCTATACAGCAGGTTCCGTGCACGGACCACCGTCTGGTGTGGGCGGAGCTCACTTCGTTCTGCGCTCGGACGGGGTCCGCGTACTGGCATTTTAATAACCTGTTGTTGGAAGACCAGCGGTTCCTGGACTCGTTCCGTCGCTTCTGGGCCGGCTGGAGAAGGAAGCGGGGAGGCTTCCCCTCCTTGAGGCTATGGTGGGACGTGGGCAAGACTCACGTCCGAGTTTTCTGTCAAGAGTACGCGAAGGGGTCGACAAAGAGACGCAAATCCAGGGTCGAGGAGTTGGAGAAGGAGGTGCTCGACCTGGAGGCACGTCTCCGTCAGCCCGACGCGGACCCGACCCTGCGGTCGGTGTACGATGAGAGGAAGGGCGCGCTGCGGGACCTGCAACTGGTCGGGTCTTGGGGCGCGTTCGTGAGGTCGCGGATCTGTTTCCTTAAGGAGATGGACCGTGGCTCTCCCTTCTTCTACTCACTGGAAAAAAGGCACGGGGTCCGTAAGCAGCTCTTTACGCTGCTGGCCGACGACGGATCCCTTGTCTCGGATCCGGAGGGCATCAGGGCCATTGCCCGAGATTACTACACTGCCCTGTTCTCTCCGGATCCATCCAGTGAGGAAGCTTGCAGAGTTTTGTGGGAGGACCTGCCGCAGGTCGGCCCGGAGTGCGCCGGAAAGCTCGACTCCCCTATAAGTCTGGGGGAGCTCACCGGCGCACTCGACTGTCTTTCTAGGGGCAAAACCCCGGGACTAGACGGGCTGACCGTGGAGTTCTTCAGGGCGTTCTGGGACGTCTTGGGGAGCGACTTCGCGGGGGTCCCTGGGGGAGAGCATTGCTACCGGGGAGATGCCCCTTTCGTGGCGCAGGGCCGTGATTGCCCTGCTGCCGAAGAAGGGGGATCTCGGCCTTCTTAAAAACTGGAGCCCGGTCTCCCTCCTCAGCACGGACTACAAAATCTTCGCCCGAGCCATGTCTTCTCGGCTTGGCACCGTGCTGGACCACATGATCCACCCTGACCAGTCCTACACCGTCCCGGACCGAACCATTTATGATAACATCCATCTGGTCCGGGACATCATCCACCATTCCCAGAGGGCTGGTCTGTCGAGCGCCTTCCTGTCTCTCGATCAGGAGAAGGCGTTCGACAGGGTGGATCACGATTACTTACTCGGAACTCTGCGAGCTTTCGGGTTCGGGACGCATTTTGTCGCCCGGATCCGACTTCTGTACACCGCCGCGGAGTGTCTAGTGAGGGTTAACGGGTCCCTGACGGCGCCCCTTCGCTTTGCGAGAGGGGTACGTCAGGGCTGCCCCCTGTCTGGCCAGTTGTATTCTATCTGCGTGGAGCCTTTCCTGCGCCTCTTGCGGAGGAGGTTGTCGGGATTGGTTCTGCGCGGGCCGGGCATCGGGGTGGTCCTTTCGGCTTACGCCGATGACGTGCTCCTTATGTTTAGTGACCCGGCTGACCTGCGGAGGATGCGCGAGTGCCAGGAGGTCTACTCTGCCGCTTCTTCTGCCAGGATCAACTGGGGTAAATGTTCTGGACTCCTGGTCGGTCAGTGGCAGATGGATCCCCTACCCGAGGAGCTCAGGCCTTTCACCTGGAGCAGGACCAGCCTCCTCTACCTGGGGGTCCATCTCTGCCCCGCTGAGGAATCCTGGCCGGCAAACTGGCAGGAACTGGAGACGAAAGTCACCGCTCGCCTGCGGCGCTGGACAGGACTGCTCCGAGTGCTATCTTACCGAGGTCGAGTTCTGGTCATAAACCAGCTGATCGCCGCCATGTTATGGTATCGGCTGGTCACTTTGACCTCTCCCCCGGACTTTGTCACAAGAATCCAGAGATTGTTAGTCGACTTCTTCTGGGACAAAAGATTGCACTGGGTCGCTGCCGAGGTTCTGAGTCTCCCGCTTAGGGAGGGTGGTCAGGCGCTAGTGTGCCTACGCACACAGGTGGCGACTTTCCGCCTTCAGACCCTGCAGCGATACGTCTACGTCGAGCCTCCTCCTAGATGGTGTGCCCTGATGACGTATTTCCTCCGTCAGGTGCACGGCCTGAATTATGACGTGCAGCTCCTGTTTATAGAACAGCTGGGCCTCGGTGGCTCCTTGCAGGCGTTGCCCGTCTTTTACCAGGACCTGATCAAAGTCTGGAAAGTGGTCGCCTCGCGACGCAGCTCTCCCCCGTCAGGAGTAGCGGCTATCGTCAGAGAGCCGCTGCTCAGGAATCCGCCCCTCCGTCCTTTTCAGTGGTTGGCGGAGAGGAGGGCTGTGGCCGCAGGGGTGACCAGAATCGGGGACGTGCTGGGTGGCGGAGGACTGGGCTGGATGCTCCCGCAGGAGTTGGCGCGACGCGCGTCTGTGAGTGTCCAGGTCGCAGCCGATGCCATCCAAGACCTGAGAACGGTCGTGCTCGGACCCGACGTTATTTTGGGTCTTGAGGCGGCCCAGGTGCGCGGTGGTCTTCCGTCTGAGCGTTCCCCTGTTCGGACGGAATTCCACATTGGCCCCAAGCCCCGAACCCTCCCTCCGGTGCTAGTGCCCCGCAATATGAGCCGCCTCGGGGACTTGCCCTCTGTGCCTTTTGGCACGGCAAAGAGGAGCTTTTTGTACGGACTGCTGCTGCACACCTTCCATTTTCTCGCCCTTGTCCATCGACCGGACACGCCCTGGCGTGCCTTGTTGCCGTCCGGCGGCGGAGGCCCCCGATGGGAGGCCCTCTACGGAGGTGTCCTCCCCCTTTCTATCGGAGACCTGGGTTGGAGGGTGTTGCATGCAGCAGTCCCTTATAATAAGAGGATGCATTGGTTCGCGGACTCTCAGGACACGTGCCCTTTTTGCGGTCTTGTGGAGTCCGTGGACCATGTATACATAGGGTGTTGTAGGCTGCACTCCCTTTTTAGTTATTTGAAAAACCTTTATTGATGTTTTGTTTGCACTTCAGCCCCACGCTCCTGATCTATGGGCACCCGGTGCGGAAGGGGGTCGGGAAGGAGGAGGACTTCCTCGTGAATCTGCTCCTGGGCCTGGCCAAGTTGGCCATTAACAGGTCCAGGCAGCGGGCGATCGACGGGGGAGTCCCGCCCGATTGTTTGTCCCTCTTCCGCGGCTACGTTCGCTGCCGGATGTCCCTGGAGAAGGAGCACGCGGTGTCTGCTGGCACTCTCGAGGCCTTCCGTGCTCGGTGGGCACCGCGGGGACTGGGGTGTTTTGTTGACCCCTTTAATCACATTTTGATTTAAAGTTTGTAAGTTTCCTTTAAAACTTTGTTCTTGGTTTTACAGCTGACCTGAATTAGGGGCTGTGCCTGATTTTTCCCAATTTTGTTGATTTGGTTTTCATTTAAAAGATTATCAAGAGTTCATTTTCTAAACGATCTCGTGGAGGTAATTGTGGATTCAGTTTGTTTCCTGATACTGAGGAGAGAAGGTGTGTGGTGTTGGTGTTGCTGCTCCTCAGTGTTTCAACTGTTTCTGCTGCTGCCTTTGGGGTTGTTGCTTCTGCTGTGTGCTGCTGCTGCTTCTGCTGCTGCTCCTCCAGTGCTGCTGCTGCTGCCTTGCCCCTGTGGTGCCAAAGGAGAGAGAGGGAGAGAAGAGAACATTTGCTGCTGTTGCTACAGGACAGGAAGGCCAGGAGGCCAGGACCGAGTTGAAAAACAACATCCTAGGTGGGTGTCTGAACTGTGTATTTTTGTTTGAGGTGGGGGCAATTAAGGACTGTGTTTTGTAGGGGGAGGCAAGAAGACTGCCAGAGGAGTTGGGGAAGGAAGAGAGGGAGGGTGTGTGTGTGTGCTGAAACCATCTTTCTGCCACCCCTCCCCCCAACCCAGCCCTTTTCCCAGTAAGGCCAGCAATAGCTGGTGAAGACATCGCCTCCCCCTGCCTGAAGAACATCAGGCCCCCACCCACCGTCCATCCACCATCGAGGACACCCACCTGGACATTTACCTCTTTCCCTCCTGTGCCTCCCTGTCTTTTACTCCTCTCCCTCCTCTCCTCTCCTGCCTAAAAGAGGGGAGGTTGTTTCTACCTCTCTCCCCCACCCCCTTTCCTCAAACAAAATGGCCAATCCTTCCCGGGGTGGGCGTGGCTCTGGCCCTAAGGCCAATTCACCATCGCCTGTGGCCGGGGCCTCGAGGGCTAATGTGGAGGCGGTTTTGTCACCGGTGGCAGGGCCTCAAAAAAAAGAAAACCTATGCGGGGGTGGTTGCTTCTGCGGCTCCAGCTGCTCCCGCTGACCTGTCACCATTCCGCCTCCTCACCAGGGCCCTTGGGGTAAAGAGCTATGCTCACCCTGAAATGACAATAGAGGCCTGCGTAAAGGCTATGGCTGGGGTCGTCGGCCCCTCAGCCATTGTCGCGGCCTCTAAAATGTATGGGAAGGCCATATTCTTCTTGAGGTCCGAGCGGGCGGTGCACCTCGCCCTGCAAAAAGGACTCACTGTGGGCGGGACTTTTCTGGCGGTGGACCCCCTTGAGGCCACCGCCAGAGAATTATTATTTCGAACGTCCCGCCTATTCTATCCAGTGAGCTCCTCCTCCCCCACCTTAATAAATTGGGGGAGGTCAGGTCGGGGGTTGCACCAATCCCGCTCGGCCTCAAAGACTCGGCCCTCCGCCATGTGTACTCCTTCCGGCGCCAGATATTTGTCCGCTTGGCCCAGGAGGAGTGCCTGGAGGGGGCCTTCATTATCAATTTTGAGGGGACCGCCTATCGGGTCTTCTGGACCGTGGAGGGCGTGCGGTGCCATGCTTGTAAGGAGGCGGGGCACGTGAGGAAGAACTGCCCCGCCTCCAAGGCCACGAGCCCCACCCAAGCGGCCACGGCTGGCACCGCCCCTCCTCCCCCCGCCACCACTCCATCTCCCTCCCCGCAAGGGGAAGCGACGCCGGCGGCCACTGCCATCTCGGCTGCCGGTGAGGCGGGCGGAGATCCCCCGCGCCGTAAGAAGGCGCAGAGGAAGACCCGCAACCTGGAGGCGGCCCCTGAAACGCCCCCAAACACCTGCAAGCACCGGCTCGGGGGAAAAGACATCATCCGGCCCCGGCGTCGTGTCCGCGTGTGCTCCCGGGCCCGTGGGTGCTAAGGCGCCGAGTGCTGGGCCCGGCGTCGTTTCTGCGCGTGCTCCTGGGGCCGGCGGGGAAAAGACGCGGGACCCCGAGCCGGGGTATCTAACACCCAAAACCCAGAGGGTGGAGTGTCCGGGAGGGCTGGACAAGGAGGAGGGGGCCTCGGAAATGGAGGTCTCCCTAGCCCCCAGCCTGACCCGGAAGAGACGTCACGCTTCGGATGAGGAGGTGGGTGATGCCCAAACTGAAGAAGTTGGGTGTGTCCCTTCCCCCGATGAAGAGGTGGTGGCGTCTCCGCCAAGTAAAATCTCACCCTGTCCTCTGGGGGAACTCAAAACCCCTGCACCGACTCCCACCACTGTTACCCCTGTCAACCTGCTGCAGTCCCCTGAACAGGGCCCCTCGGGGGTCACTGAAGGCACCTCCCTTGAGGTGATGCCCGACTCAGAGACCCTCGATACCCCCGAGGTACCTTCTGGCTCGTTGGGGGACTGTAGCTTTCAAAATTTAAAAAATGTTAATGGGTCATTGGGTGGCGGCGACAAGGGAGGCCTTCCCGCTCCCTCCCAAACCTTAGCACCGGGCGTCCTAGTTTTGGGTCAGGAGCTTGTCCTGAGCTCCCCGGACGACCCGGTGCCGGGAGGAGAGCGGGCATCAGAACTGCTGCTGCCCTCTGACCCAAAACGTTTAGAGGAGACCAGAGAGGACCCCTCTGGCCTTGATCCTGGTGGTGGGATCGAGGTACAGGTGGGGCCAGCTGGCAGCTCCGAATCAGCCCCCGTACTCAATGCGGGGGAGGGGTCGGAAGCTGGAGGCGACGACCTGGAGGAGGACGGGGTGTCCGTGGTGAGCGCTGGAGATTACGCTGAGTCGCTCTCAAGCGAGGCGGTGGATCCCCTGGTGCCCTCCACTGACTCCCCCTCATCCCCCCAAGGGAACTCCGGGACATTTTGGCGAGTCATCGCGGTCGCCGAGACAGGGTTCAGTTGGCCTTGGACCGGTGGCATTCTTTTCCGCTGGTGTTCTGGTCCACTCGCGAGGCTCTCACGTCTCCTGAGTTGGATAGGAACGCGCGGCGGAGGGTCCAAACGTTTCTCGCTGGGCTCCTGAAGGAGAGGAAGGACTAAAAAGTCCTCTTCTTCTTTTTAATGACTTAAGGTGAAGGTTTGATGTACCTTTGACAATGAAGACGACTATAGCCAGCCTCAACATCCGCGGCAGCAGGGCCGCACAGCGCAGGTTCCAGAACTTCTCGGTCCTCAGGGACGGGAAGTATGCGTTGTGCTTCCTGCAAGAAACCCATACCGTTCCGGGAGACGAAGCCACGTGGCTCCTGGAGTGGCGAGGGGGGGTCTACATGAGTCACCTAGCCTCCAATTCTGGCGGGGTGGCTATCTTGTTGGCCCCGCATTTTCAGCCGGAGATCTTGGGGGTCAAGGAGCCGGTGCCAGGCCGGTTGCTGCACCTGACTGTGCGTCTGGGGGGGGCGGTGCTTCACTTTGTGAATGTGTACGCTCCCCTGGGCACGCAGCAGCAAGCGAGCTTCTTTGAAGAAGTGTCCACTCATGTTGGCTCCATCGACGCTGGCGAGTGCATCGTCCTCGGGGGGGATTTCAATTGCACCCTCGGGGTCCGGGACCGTCACGGTACCCCGCACTGCACGCGAGGTGTGAGTAAGTTGCGGGACCTGGTCAGGTCCTTCGACTTAGTGGACGTCTGGCGAAATCTCCATCCTGACTCCAGCGTGTTCACCTTTGTGTCACCTGGAGTCGGAGCGTCCAGACTCGACCGCCTTTACGTTTCGAAGGCGTACGTGTCCTGCGTTCCGGCTACTTCTATACAGCAGGTTCCGTGCACGGACCACCGTCTGGTGTGGGCGGAGCTCACTTCATTCTGCGCTCGGACCCGGTCCGCGTACTGGCATTTTAATAACCTGTTGTTGGAAGACCAGCGGTTCCTGGACTCGTTCCGTCGCTTCTGGGCCGGCTGGAGAAGGAAGCGGGGAGGCTTCCCCTCCTTGAGGCTATGGTGGGACGTGGGCAAGACTCACGTCCGAGTTTTCTGTCAAGAGTACGCGAAGGGGTCGACAAAGAGACGCAAATCCAGGGTCGAGGAGTTGGAGAAGGAGGTGCTCGACCTGGAGGCACGTCTCCGTCAGCCCGACGCGGACCCGGCCCTGTGGTCGGTGTACGATGAGAAGAAGGGCGCGCTGCGGGACCTGCAACTGGTCGGGTCTCGGGGCGCGTTCGTGAGGTCGCGGATCTGTTTCCTTAAGGAGATGGACCGTGGCTCTCCCTTCTTCTACTCACTGGAAAAAAGGCACGGGGTCCGTAAGCAGCTCTTTACGCTGCTGGCCGACAACGGATCCCTTGTCTCGGATCCGGAGGGCATCAGGGCCATTGCCCGAGATTACTACACTGCCCTGTTCTCTCCGGATCCGTCCAGTGAGGAAGCTTGAAGAGTTTTGTGGGAGGACCTGCCGCAGGTCGGCCCGGAGTGCGCCGGAAAGCTCGACTCCCCTATAAGTCTGGGGGAGCTGACCGGTGCACTCGACGGTCTTTCTAGGGGCAAAACCCCGGGACTAGACGGGCTGACCGTGGAGTTCTTCAGGGCGTTCTGGGACGTCTTGGGGAGCGACTTCGCGATGGTCCTGGGGGAGAGCATTGCTCCCGGGGAGATGCCCCTTTCGTGGCGCAGGGCCGTGATTGCCCTGCTGCCGAAGAAGGGGGATCTCCGCCTTCTTAAAAACTGGCGCCCGGTCTCCCTCCTCAGCACGGACTACAAAATCTTCGCCCGAGCCATGTCTTCTCGGCTCGGCACCGTGCTGGACCACATGATCCACCCTGACCAGTCCTACACCGTCCCAGACCGAACCATTTATGATAACATCCATCTGGTCCGGGACATCATCCACCATTCCCAGAGGGCTGGTCTGTCGAGCGCCTTCCTGTCTCTCGATCAGGAGAAGGCGTTCGACAGGGTGGATCACGAATACTTACTCGGAACTCTGCGAGCTTTCGGGTTCGGGATGCATTTTGTCGCCCGGATCCGACTTCTGTACACTGCCGCGGAGTGTCTAGTGAAGGTTAACGGGTCCCTGACGGCGCCCCTTCGCTTTGGGAGAGGGGTACGTCAGGGCTGCCCCCTGTCTGGCCAGTTGTATTCTATTTGCGTGGAGCCTTTCCTGCGCCTCTTGCGGAGGAGGTTGTCGGGATTGGTTCTGCGTGGGCCGGGCATCGGGGTGGTCCTTTCGGCTTACGCCGATGACGTGCTCCTTATGTTTAGTGACCCGGCTGACCTGCGGAGGATGCGCGAGTGCCAGGAGGTCTACTCTGCCGCTTCTTCTGCCAGGATCAACTGGGGTAAATGTTCTGGACTCCTGGTCGGTCAGTGGCAGATGGATCCCCTACCCGAGGAGCTCAGGCCTTTCACCTGGAGCAGGACCAGCCTCCTCTACCTGGGGGTCCATCTCTGCCCCGCTGAGGAATCCTGGCTGGCAAACTGGCAGGAACTGGAGACGAAAGTCACCGCTCGCCTGCGGCGCTGGACAGGACTGCTCCGAGTGCTATCTTACCGAGGTCGAGTTCTGGTCATAAACCAGCTGATCGCCGCCATGTTGTGGTATCGGCTGGTCACTTTGACCCCTCCCCCGGACTTTGTCACAAGAATCCAGAGATTGTTAGTCGACTTCTTCTGGGACAAAAGATTGCACTGGGTCGCTGCTGAGGTTCTGAGTCTCCCGCTTAGGGAGGGTGGTCAGGAGCTAGTGTGCCTACGCACACAGGTGGCGACTTTCTCCCTTCAGACCCTGCAGCGATACCTCTACGTCGAGCCTCCTCCTAGATGGTGTGCCCTGATGACGTATTTCTTCCGTCAGGTGCACGGCCTGAATTATGACGTGCAGCTCCTGTTTATAGAACAGCTGGGCCTCGGTGGCTCCTTGCCGGCATTGCCCGTCTTTTACCAGGACCTGATCAAAGTCTGGAAAGTGGTCGCCTCGCGACGCAGCTCTCCCCCGTCAGGAGTAGCGGCTATCGTCAGAGAGCCGCTGCTCAGGAATCCGCCCCTCCGTCCTTTTCAGTGGTTGGCGGAGAGGAGGGCTGTGGCCGCAGGGGTGACCAGGATCGGGGACGTGCTGGGTGGCGGAGGACTGGGCTGGATGCTCCCGCAGGAGTTGGCGCGACACGCGTCTGTGAGTGTCCAGGTCGCAGCCGATGCCATCCAAGACCTGAGAACGGTCGTGCTCGGACCCGACGTTATTTTGGGTCTTGAGGCGGCCCAGGTGCGCGGTGGTCTTCCGTCTGAGCGTTCCCCTGTTCGGACAGAATTCCACATTGGCCCCAAGCCCCGAACCCTCCCTCGGGTGCTGGTGCCCCGCAATATGAGCCGCCTTGGGGACATGCCCTCTGTGCCTTTTGGCACGGCAAAGGGGGGCTTTTTGTACGGACTGCTGCTGCACACCTTCCATTTTCTCGCCCTTGTCCATCGACCGGACACGCCCTGGCGTGCCTTGTTGCCGTCCGGCAGCGGAGGCCCCCGATGGGAGGCCCTCTACGGAGGTGTCCTCCCCCTTTCTATCGGGGACCTGGGTTGGAGGGTGTTGCATGCAGCAGTCCCTTATAATAAGAGGATGCATAGGTTCACGGACTCTCAGGACACATGCCCTTTTTGCGGTCTTGTGGAGTCCGTGGACCATGTATACATAGGGTGTTGTAGGCTGCACTCCCTTTTTAGTTATTTGAAAAACCTTTTATTGATGTTTTGTTTGCACTTCAGCCCCACGCTCCTGATCTATGGGCACCCGGTGCGGAAGGGGGTCGGGAAGGAGGAGGACCTCCTCGTGAACCTGCTCCTGGGCCTGGCCAAGTTGGCCATTAACAGGTCCAGGCAGCGGGCGATCGACGGGGGAGTCCCGCCCGATTGTTTGTCCCTCTTCCGCGGCTACGTTCGCTGCCGGATGTCCCTGGAGAAGGAGCACGCGGTGTCTGCTGGCACTCTCGAGGCCTTCCGTGCTCGGTGGGCACCGCGGTGACTGGGGTGTTTTGTTGACCCCTTTAATCACATTTTGATTTAAAGTTTGTAAGTTTCCTTTAAACTTTGTTCTTGGTTTTACAGCTGACCTGAATTAGGGGCTGTGCCTGATTTATCCCAATTTTGTTGATTTGGTTTTCATTTAAAAGATTATCAAGAGTTCAAATCTCACAATGGCAAACTATGAAACAGTGTAACTTCATCTGAAACAGATGGAAACATGTTTGTAGCTTGGCCTAAATAACCAAGTGGTTTAAAAAAAAACAAAAAAAAACAAAAGATTATCAAGAGTTCAAATCTCACAATGGCAAACTATCAAGAGTTCAAATCTCACAATGTCATACTATGAAACAATGTAACTTCATCTGGAAAAACAGATGGAAACGGGTTTGTACTCGAAAGAGTTACAGCTGGAATGCTTTGTGTGGAAGCTACTTTGAAGTCAGTAGCACTGAGGAGCTGTCTTGAAAATAAACCAGCTTGACCCAAAAGACCAACCTGGTTCTTCCACCACAACCTCTTACCATGTGCCTCCCTCCTTCAGCTAATGTATCAGTGCTCCTACGTGTTGAACGTCACTTGGAGGAAGAACTGAGGTGGCAAGGGCACAGAATGTGCTCTGGGTGTGGGACGGCAATGTCCATCACCAAGAGTGGCTTGGTAGCACCACCACAGACCGACCTGGCCAAGTCCTAGAGGACATAGCTACTAGACTGGGTCAGCAGCAGGTGATAAGGGAACCACCAAGAGGGAAAAACATACTTGACCTCATCCTCACCAACCTGCCTGATTCTGATGCATTTGTCCATGACAGTATCAGTAGGACTGACCACTGCAAAGTCCTTGTGGAAACAAAATCCAGTCTTCACATTGAGGATACCCTCCATGTTATGTGGCACTATCACCGTGCTAAATGGGATAGATTTTGAACAGATCTAGAAACTCAAGAATGGGAAGTTATGAGGCACTGTGGGCCATCAACAGCAGCAAAATTCTACTCAAGACCCAGCTTACCCCCACCCCCCACTCTACCATTACCACCAAGCCAGGGAATCAACCCTGGTTCAAAGAAGAGTGCAGGAGGGCATGCCAGGAGCAGCACCAGGCATACCTAAAATGAGATGTCAACCTGGTGAAGCTGCAACACAAGACTACTTGTGTGCCAAACAGCATAAGCAGCAAGTCACAGACAGATCTAAGCGATCCCACAACCAATGGATCAGATCTAAGCTCTGCAGTCCTGCCACATCCTGTCGTGAATGATGGTGGGCAATTAAACAACTCACTGGAGGGGGAGGCTCCACAAATAACCCCATCCTCAATGATGGGGAGCCCAGAACATCAGTGCAAAAGATAAGGCTGAAGCATTCGCAACAATCTTCAGCCAGTAGTGCCGAGTAGTTGATCCATCTCAGCCTCCTCTGGAGGTCCCCAGCATCACAGATGCCAGTCTTTTTCAACCAATTCGATTCACTCCATGTGATATCAAGAAACGGCTGAAGGAACTGTATACTGCAAAGGCTAGGGGCCCCAACAACATTCCAGCAATAGTGCTGAAGACTTGTGCTCCAGAACTTGCTGCACCCCTAGCCAAGCTGTTCCAGTACAACTACAACACAGGCATCTACCTGGCTATGTAGAATATCGCCCAGAAGCGGCCTGTATACGAAAAGCAGGACAAATTCAACCTGGCCAATTATCACCCTATCAGTCATCAGTAGTGTGATGGAAGGGGGTCATTAACAGTGCTGTCGAGTGGCACTTGCTTAGCATTGACCTGCTCACTGATACTCAGCTTGGGTTCCACCAAGGCTACTTAGCTCCTGACCGATTACAGCCTTGGTTCAAACATGGACAAAAGTGTTGAACTCCAGAGATGAAGTGTGAGTGGCTGCTCTTGACATCAAGGCAGCATTTGACTGATTGTGGCAACAAGGAGCCCTAGCAAAGCTGGAGTCAAGCTAGCAATCTCGATAGAAGTAAAAGTCCTAATGACCGAGAGATTCTAGTAGCTGTTAATAAATTGGACAATAAGTTGGTAAAGGAAGCCAAATGGAAGGAGTTAGAAAGTTGGAAAGAATAGATAGATCTGTACAGAAAAGATACTCCCAGACAGCACAGAAAAGGCAAAAGTGAGAAATAATATCCTGAGGCTTTGAAGAGAGACGAGGAGATCAGGATGTCAGAGCAGACTCATCTACTGCAGGGAAAGTGAGTTTGAAGATTTTTTTAGCTATTTTGGCATCCTAATTCCGGGAGTGCAAATCGATTGATATAAAGAAGTGCCTGCTGTAAGAGATTATTAAATGTATTGGAAGAGGGGCATCTTATGTTATAATGATAAAAAAAAACTTATTTTGTTTTGTAATTCTTCATATGTATTTGGTAAAGGAAAAAAGGGAAGTATAGATGTGGAGATACATGACATTATTTCCTTCTGTTTGTTTCAAAAAAGAAATGTGCTTTAATTTTTTCAAAGCTTTAATTTAAAAAGAAAAGAGGGGAATCAGTCAATGTATAAATAATCACACTGCATGACAATCACCTTGTTGAAGACAATTGCTTGTTAAATTGCTAGTTAAATGCTGCCTTTTTACAGGGGAGAAGGTTCAAAGGGAAGTGTTTTGAAACTGCCCAAGGAAGCTGGGGCTGTAGAAGGAAAGCTTTGGAAATTGAACAGTTGTGTTCATGGATTGAATGATGCGTCAAGGATATGGCATTTTTCCGTGAGGTCTGTCCTGTTGAAAACAGGTTGCATTCAGTTAAACTCAGACCCCAGGATGTTCGACTGGTATCATAAGGAGAATCTGGCTGGAATCTTTATCATGCATGTTGATGATTTCGTGCGGGGAGGCTCTGTAGAATTTGAACAATGCGTAATCGAGAATATAAAGAAGGAATTCAAGGTCGGAAGTGAGGCTCCAGGGGCCTTTGAATACATAGGTTTAGACATTAAGCAGAGCAAGTTATCTGATTCCCACCCATTAATTTGAGACTGCGCTACTGATGTTAGTGTAGAGCAGTTGGATCCAATTGTAAATTCCCTCCCCAAACCCAATTTTGGAGAGCACATCCACCATGTAGGTGTGCGATATTCTGTCAAAGGCCTTCAAAGGCTGGTGAGGCAGGTATCCACACTCCTGTCCTGCACAAAGCCTCGTGCTGCTCAGGGATACGATTGCCTATCAGAGATCTTCCAGCCGGGCACAGCACAGGTCTGGTCAGGGTGGATCACCAATTCCAGAGCGGACTTAACTCGATTGGCGATGACCTTGGACAGAATCTTATAGTCCAATTTCAACAGTGAAATGGGTCGCCAATTTCTAATTTCCTCCCTTTCCCCCTTGTGCTTGTAGATGAGGGTGATGATGCCTTTCCTCATGGATTCTAACATACTGCCAGCCAGGAGCATACTCTCGTACACTTCTAGCAGGTCGGGGCCGATCCAGCCCCACAGAGCTGAATACAACTCCACCGGCACGCTGTCGCTTCTGGGAGTTTTACTCTTCTAGAAGGACTCAAGGGCCTTAGTCAGTTCATCAGGAGTTAGTGGTTTATCCAGGCTCTCCCATGTACTGTTGTCTAAGACCTCCATGATAGAGGACAAGAAGGACTGGGAGGCCGTGCTGTCTGTGGGCTTCACGTTTTACAATCCGGCATAAAAGGATTTGCTGATCCTCAAAATGTCGGACTGCAGTGACTTTACTGAACCATCTTTTTCCTTCAGGCTGCTGATCACAGAGTTCTCTCTGTGTACCTTTAGGAAGAACAAACATGAGCACATCTCATCCTGCTCCACGGAATGGACTCTGGAACTGAAGATGATCTTGTAGACTCCAAGGCAAAGAGCGAGGCTTGGTGGATCGACTCTTCCAGGAGTTCCCCTTGACACAGACCCCCATCGACTGCAGCCGGAGCAGATCTGCATGTTTTTCTAGGGTCGGGACATTTCCCTCTGTTCCTTTCTAGCTTTCTGGGTGCCTATGAGGATGAAAAACCTCTTGATGTTTCCCTTGATCGCTTCCCACCAGTGTGTCAGGAACTCAGAGGGGTTTCACAGTTCTCCAACCTTTGTAATCCCTCTTGAGCTCCGCAAAGTTCTCTGGGGTCAGCAGTTGCACGTTCAGCTTCCATGCCCCCCTGCCCACCCTCTGGTCCTTCTCTAAATGGCAATCAGCCAGTAGGAGGCAGTGGTCAGAGAAGAACACCGGCTTGACGTCAGTGGATCTGACTGCGAATGTTCGGAACACAAACAGGAAGTCTCTCCTGGAATGGATGGACCCGTCTGGCCGGGACCAGGTGTATCTATGATGCGGTCCGTCTGCTGGGTTGCTGAAGACATCGTCCTTGGCATCCTTTACTGTTTCCATCAGGGATCTGTACTTGGCATCCAATCTGCTGTTGGCCCTGCCAGATCGTCCAGCCGCATCGATGATGCAGTTGAAGTCACCGCCCAAAATGATCAGCCTGGAGGTTGCCAGCAGCAGTGGGAGCTGCTGAAAGAACGCCAGCTGCTCACCCTTTTGTGCTGGGGCGTACATGTTAATTAACTGGAGTGGAGCATTCTTGTACATTACGTCTGCTACGAAGAGGTGCCCGCCCACCACCTCCTTAACCTCGGAGACGGTGAAGCTGCCTCCCCGCAGCAGAATCCCCAGGCCGGAGGAACGAGAGTCATTTCCTCCTGACCAGATCGATGATCCATGGGACCACCGTCGTGACCATTGCCTGTAGGAGCTGAAGTGCGGTATCGCACACTCCTGCAGAAGCAACAGGTCAGCTTTGACCTTGGCAAGGTAATCCAAGGTCGCAACACATCGCGAAATAGATTTAATGTTATGCACATTAATGGATACAATCTTTACACCCATTTTAAAGCATTTAGTCTCTTACCAAACCTGTTATCCTTGAGAGTTCCAGACCTTTGTTCTGCTCCTGCATACCCATAGTGAATCAGATAGCTTTCCTATTAAATCTGGTGTCAGGCATGGCTGCCCTCTCTCCCCAGCCCTGTTTGTGTGTTGCATAGAACGCTTTGCAGGGTCCATCAGGAAGGATCCGGGCATAAGAGGAGTGACGATCCCAGGCAGTGGAGGCATTCAGGTCAAAGCCTCCCTGTACATGGACGATGTCACTGTCTTCTGCTCGGATCCGCTGTCGGTGCGCAGACTGATCCACATCTGCGACCAGTTCGAACTGGCCTCGGGAGCCAAGGTAAATCGTGGGAAGAGCAAGGCCATGTTCTTTGGGAACTGGGCTGACCAATCCTTTGTCCCCTTCACCGTCAGGGCTGATGGCCTGAAGGTGCTGGGGATATTGTTCGGAGGGACCGGGACACGCGTTAGAAACTGGAAGGAGCGAGTGTCTATGGTGGAAAGAAAACTGGGCATGTGGGAGCGAAGCTCCCTCTCCATTGCGGTAAGAACCTGGTCATCAGGTGTGAGGCACTCTCGCTGTTGCTGTATGTGGCACAGGTCTGGCCGATTCCAGACTCCTTCGGAGTGGCAATCACCCGAGCCATCTTTCACTTTATCTGGAGGTCGAAAATGGATCATGTCCGCAGGGACACGATGTACAAGCCTCTAGATAAAGGGGGGAAAAAATGTGCCCAACATCGCCCTCATACTGATGGCCACCTTTGTGTGCGGCTGCATTAAGCTGTGCGTAGACCCTCAGTACGCAAACACCAAGTGTCACTACATGCTGATGTTCTACCTGTCCCCAGTGTTGCGAAAGATGGGTCTGGCCAAGCTACGGTGGAATACTCCAAGTAGTTGGACTGTGCCGGACCCCCTGTCCCTCGCGGAAAAATTTATGCAGAGAAACACCTTTGACCACAAATCCATCAGGCAGTGGTCAGCACGTATCGTCTTAGAGGCCCTGTGGAAAAAGGAGAGGGTGGATCCTGTGGGATGGTTCCCCGAGCAGACTGTCAAAGTCATTTGGCAGAATGCCTCATCGCCAGAACTTTCCAACAAGCACCAAGATGTAGCTTGGCTGGTGGTGAGGAAGGTCCTCCCCATCAGATCCTTCCAATACACCAGGAGTCTCACCCCCTCTGCACATTGCCCTCGAGGTGGCTGTGGTGGGGAAGAGACCGTTGTTCCCCTCCTTGTGGATTGTGCCTTTGCAAAGGAGCTCTGGAGAGAGATGCCGTGGTTTCTGTCGAGGTTCATCCAGAGCAAACCTGTGACACAGGACTCTTTGCTCTATGGGCTGTTCCCAGGGATACACACTGAGACAAACATCAACTGCAGCTAGAGGATCATCAACTTAGTGAAAGACGCGCTTTGGTCTGCCCGAAACTTCTTGGTCTTCCAGCGCAAAGAGTTGTCCCCGACCGAGTGTTGCAGACTGGCACATTCCAAAGTCCAGAACTACATGCTGAGGGACACACTAAAGCTTAGGGCAGATGCCGCAAAGGCGCAATGGGGAAGGGTGGCTGTCTAAGACCTTTCTGCCATAGTGCACCAAGAGGCTAGGAACTGTTGAGAGCCCCTCGGGCTGTACAGCTCAAAATGAATGTATGCATTGAATACTAATTGTATTGTAGCACCTCAGACTGCAACGTGATGTATGTTGATAACTCCAATACCAATGTCTGATTGTCTGTAATGACCATGTTGAAATGATTGTAATATTTATTGATCGTATTGATGCACCTCATAATCCATGTGTAAAAGTTGAATCTGATTGTACTTTTGTAATGGTGATTTTGAAATATTTTGGAATGTTCTTTCAGATATTTTATGAATAAAGTATATTTTTTCAAAAAAAAATTAAGCAGAGCAATTTAGGAGTGAGACTGAATCATCAACCTTATCTAGAAAATGTTAATCATCTCCCAATAGCTCATGGTAGATCCTCACATAAAGAGGATTCTGCTACGAAGATAGAAATGGAACAGTTGAGAAGTTTGATTGGGCAGTTGAGCTGATTGTGCAACAGACTAGGCCTGACACTAGTTATGATGTGTTGGAGCTGAGTACCATGACGAGATTTGAACTCTTGATCTTGGGGTTACAAGCCCAGTAACTCTTTCGAGTACAAACCCGTTTCCATCTGTTTCAGGTGAAGTTACATTGTTTCATAGTTTGCCATTGTGAGATTTGAATTCTTGATCTTGGGGTTACAAACCCAGTAACTCTTTCAAGATCAAGAGTTCAAATCTCACAATGACAAACTATGAAACAATGTAACTTCATCTGAAACAGATGGAAACGGATTTGTACTCGAAAGAGTTACTGGGCTTGTAACCCCAAGACCAAGAGTTCAAATCTCACAATGGCAAACTATGAAACAATGTAACTTCATCTGAAAACAGATTGAAACGTGTTTGTACTCGAAAGAGTTACAGCTGGAATGCTTTGTGTGGAAGCTACTTTGAAGTCAGTAGCACTGAGGAGCTGTCTTGAAAATAAACCAGCTTGACCCAAAAGACCAACCTGGATTAGTTCTTCCACCACAACCTCTTATCATGTGCCTCCCTCCCTCAGCTAATGTATCAGTGCTCCTCCATGTTGAACGTCACTTGGAGGAAGAACTGAGGTGGCAAGGGCACAGAATGTACTCTGGGTGTGGGACTGCAATGTCCATCACCAAGAGTGGCTTGGTAGCACCACCACAGACCGACCTGGCCAAGTCCTAAAGGACATAGCTACTAGACTGGGTTAGCAGCAGGTGATAAGGGAACCACCAAGAGGGAAAAACATACTTGACCTCATCCTCACCAACCTGCCTGATTCAGATGCATTTGTCCATGACAGTATCAGTAGGACTGACCACTGCAAAGTCCTTGTGGAAACAAAATCCAGTCTTCACATTGAGGATACTCTCCATGTTATGGGGCACTATCACCATGCTAAATGGGATAGATTTTGAACAGATCTAGAAACTCAAGAATGGGAATTTATGAGGCACTGTGGGCCATCAACAGCAGCAAAATTCTACTCAAGACCCAGCTTACCTCCCCAGTCTACCATTACCACCAAGCCAGGGGATCAACCCTGGTTCAAAGAAGAGTGCAGGAGGGCACGCCAGGAGCAGCACCAGGCATACCTAAAATGAGATGTCAACCTGGTGAAGCTGCAACACAAGACTACTTGTGTGCCAAACAGCATAAGCAGCAAGTCACAGACAGAGCTAAGCGATCCCACAACCAATGGATCAGATCTAAGCTCTGCAGTCCTGCCACATCCTGTCGTGAATGGTGGTGGGCAATTAAACAACTCACTGGAGGGGGAGGCTCCACAAATAACCCCATCCTCAATGATGGGGAGCCCAGAACATCAGTGCAAAAGATAAGGCTGAAGCATTCGCAACAATCTTCAGCCAGTAGTGCCGAGTGGTTGATCCATCTCGGCCTCCTCTGGAGGTCCCCAGCATCACAGATGCCAGTCTTTTTCAACCAATTCGATTCACTCCATGTGATATCAAGAAACGGCTGAAGGAACTGTATACTGCAAAGGCTATGGGCCCCAACAACATTCTAGCAATAGTGCTGAAGACTTGTGCTCCAGAACTTGCTGCGCCCCTAGCCAAGCTGTTCCAGTACAACTACAACACAGGCATCTACCTGGCTATGTGGAATATTGCCCAGAAATGGCCTGTATAAGAAAAGCAGGACAAATCCAACCTGGCCAATTATCGCCCTATCAATCATCAGTAGTGCGATGGAAGGGGGTCATCAACAGTGCTGTCGTGTGGCACTTGCTTAGCATTGACCTGCTCACTGATACTCAGCTTGGGTTCCACCAAGGCTACTTAGCTCCTGACCTCATTACAGCCTTGGTTCAAACATAGGCAAAAGAGTTGAACTCCCGAGGTTAGGTGAGGTGAGAGTGACTGCTCTTGACATCAAGGCAGCATTTGACTGATTGTGGCATCAAGGAGCCCTAGCAAAGCTGGAGTCAATGGGAATCAGGGGGAAAATTCTCCACTGGTTGGAGTCATACCTAGCACAAAGAAAGATAGTTGTGGTTATTAGAGGTCAATCATCTCAATTCCAGGACATCACTGCAGGCTAGTGTCCAAGGCTCAGCCATCTTCAGCTGCTTCATCAATGACACTTCTTCCATCATATGGTTGATTGTACAATGTTCAGTACCATTCTTGACTCCTCAGAAACTGAGGCAGTCCATGCCCAAATCAAGCAAGACCTGGACAATATCCAGGCTTGAGCTGACAAGTAGCAAGTAACATTCATGCCACACAAGTGCCAGGCAATGACTATATCCAATTAGAGAGAATCTAACCATCATCCATTGGCATTCAATGGCTATACCATCACTGAATCTCCCACTATCAACATCCTGGTGGTTACCATTGACCAGAAGCTGAACTGGACTAGCCATATAAATACTGTTGCTGCAAAAGCAGGTCAGAGGCTAGGAACCCTGCAGAGAGTAACTCACCTCCTGACTCCCCAAAGCCTGTCCACCATCTACAAGGCACAAGTCAGGAGTGTGATGGAATACTCTCCATTTGCCTGGATGATTGCAGCTCCAATAACACTCAAGAAGCTTGATACCGCCTAGGCCATAGCAGCCCACTTAATTGGCACCCCTTCCACAAACATTCACTCCCTCCATCATTGACATGGTGGCAGCAGTGTATACCATCTACAAGATGCATTGCAGCAACTCACCAAGGTTCCTTAGGTAGCATCTTCCAAAGCCACAACCACTACCATCTAGAAGGACAAGGGCAGCAGACATTTGGGAGCACCACGACCCCAGCAGACATTTGGGAGCACCACGACCTGCAAGTTCCCCCCCAGGTCACACACCATCCTGACTTGGAAATATATCATCGTTCCTTCACTGTTGCCATGTCAAAATCCTGGAAGTCACTCCCTAACAGCACTGTGGAGCAACAGCATATGGACTGCAGCAGGTTCAAGAAGGCAGCTCACCATCACCCTTTCAAGGGCAATTAGGGATGGGCAATAAATGCTGGCCTAGCCAGCGAAGCCCACATCCCTTAAACGAATTTTTAAAAGTTCAATCTGAAGCCAGTGTGTGAAATTAAGGAAACTATGAATGTTTGAGGAATAATTTGGCTGAGTTGGATTGGGAGAATACATTAAAAGGTATGATGGCCCAGAGGTGGTGGATCGTCTTTCAAGAATTATTACATAGTTTACAGCAACTACATATTCCTGCAAAGCACATTAACCCCCAAAAAAGTCACTTGACTATGACTAACAAAGGAAGTTAAGGATTGTATAAGATTAAAAGAAAAGGCCAGGAATAGTGGTAAACCTGAGAGTTGGGAAGATTTTGAAATACAGAGAGGACCAAGAAACTGATAAAGGGAGAATAGAATATGTATATAAAACAGCAAAAAGCTTAAACACAGACTGTAAAATCTTCTATCGGTACATAAAAAGGAAACATTTAGCTAAGGTAAATGTGGGTCCATTACAGGCAGCATCAAGAGAATTTATAATGGAGAATGACAGTGTCAGCAATATACATTCCTTTAAGAATAAAGTAGAACAGGCTTCAGAGAATTAAAAGCAGGTGATGCTTATCGAAGCCAGTATTTAAGAGCTGGGTTTCTCCCCAGTAGGGGAGTGTTGGGCTTCTGGAAAGAGAGAGGGTTCTGAAGCAAGATGTGGAACTGCGATCTGTATTGAATTGTGGTTAGACAATAAATATGGTTGTGATCCTCAGAATGTCTTCTGCAGCCTAATGCAGCATACTGCCAAACACCTGTTGAACAGGGAATAAGGAAACAGCAGAGAAGCTAAATGATTACTTTGTGCCTGGCTTCATTGAGGAAGATGCAAGTAATCTCCCAGAATTAGAGATCCAAGGGACTAGAGAGAAAATTAGTATAAGTAAGAAAGCTGAATTGGAGAAATTAATGGGACTGAAGGTTGATAAGTCCCTGGGACCTGATATTCTACATCCCAGTGGTTTGAAAGAGATGGCTATGGAGATAGTGAATGCATTGGTGATCATCTCCCAAAATTCTATAGATTCTGAATGGGTTCTTGCAGATTGGAAGATAGTAAATATCACCCCACTATTTAAGGAGGGAGGGAGGGAGAGAGAAGACAGAGAACTACAAGCCTATTTGCCTTGCATCAGTAGTAGGGGAAATGCTAAAATCTATTATAAAGGCTGTGATAGATGGACATTGAATAATAATTATCTGATTAGACATCATCAACATGGATTTATGAATGGGAAATCATGATTGACAAACCTGTTGGAGTTTTTTGAGGATGTTACTAACAGAATTGATAGAAGGGAGTTGGTGGATGTAGTATATTTGGATTTTCAGAAGGCTTTTGATAAAGTCTCCCACAGGAGGCTGGTTAGCAAAATTAAAGCACCTGGGATATGAGGTATATGAGGTAATATACTGACATGGATGAAGGATTGGCTAAAAGGCAGAAAGCAGAGTAAGAATAAATGGATCATGCTCGCTGTAGGGATTTATTGTGTGGAGAGGAGGAAAGAATAACAACAGCTGTGTTCTACATGAAGTTAGTTTTGATTTGTGTTTTAGAAGCAACCCAAATATGTTTGGCTCAGTGCATTCTTTATGTTAAGAGTTAACTTTTGTAACTGTGTGTGATTAGTTTTGTAACTGTATAATCCTTTTAGACTTTTGTCACTCAAGACTGTGTATTAACAATGTATAAAGAGACTTAACTACCTTACCTTTTAAACACTGATTATTGCGATTATATTTTATACACACTCTGTATAACTTTTAAGTGCTACCTACTTTGTAATCTTTTTCATTAGCACTTTGTAATCTTCTGTATCAGGCCTACATAGTTTTAAGGTTATGAGCAACTTTTCCATTCTTTCCTTTGTTTTAAAAGTAAAGTAACTTACTTCAAGTATCAACAGCCAGAGAGTGGAAAACAGCACCTCGCAAATGACCTGTAAAAATAGTCATGGATAAAGGGTTTGATTTAATGAGGAACTTGCACTAATTAAGCAAAATCTGAGACAATGAGCTCAAGATACCATTCATAAGGGCATGACAGCATGCTTCCCCTATCCTAAACAAATGGGCAAGGAAGCTATCATGAAACCTCCTTCTATCTTAGCAAAAATTCATAACAGAAACAAAATATAGTGAGGAGGACGGATCCAATAGGTAAGTGGCATTTTGAAGGAATCAGTCAGGTGACAGTCGGAAGTGACATCACTTGGAGGACCAAGATTGACCATGCACCCCTTAAGCCAATTAGAAAATAGTCTTGCCTCGTGTTGGCCAATCAGAATGCAATGATATCAGTGATCACAACATGGGCTGTGGCTTGGAAAGGGTTAATAAGCAGCAGTTTTTGATGACCAAGGTGTGTGCTGAATTTGAAACTGAAGACTGCTTTGTCAGCTGAAAGGACAAGTGAGCGAGTGAGTGTCGCCTCGCTCCCAAGCTGAATTGGGAAGCAAGAACTCCACTGTGCCAGTAAAGTTGCTGCCTGGTTTGTTAAGTATAACTTTTGTTGCTTAAATGTTTCCTGAGTTTACATCACTAAATTGCCTCTTAATGCTTGAAATGGTTAAAGTCTCAAAAGAACAAATTCATATGGAGTAGGTGATTTAAAGGTAAATACCTGCCAAAAATTGTGACTAATGGGGTACCACAAGGATCAGTACTTGAGTTCCAGCTGTTCACGATATATTTCAATGATTTGGATGCGGGGACAAAATGTAATATTTCCAAGCTTGCGGATGATACAAAGCTAGGTGGGAATGTGTGTCGTGAGGAAGGTGTAAAGTGGCTTCAAGAGGATTTCGACAGGCTTAGTGGGCAGAATTTTACAGCGGGGGTGGGGCCAGAAAATGCAGTGAGCCATTCAAAGCTCCATTGATGCTGGTGGGACAGGAAGATTCCACCAGTGGGAGGGGGCCATAAAATTCCACCCAGTGCATGGGTAAGAACATGGCAGATGGAATAAAATGTGAAGTTATTCACTTTGGTAGGAGGAACAGATGTATTTCTTAAATGGTAAGAGGTTAGAAATGTAGATGTGCAAAGGGACCTGGGTGTCCTTGTCAGTAAGTCACTGAAGGCTGACATGCAGTTACAGCAGGCTATTAGGGAGGTTAATGGAATGTTAGCCTTTATCGTAAGAGGATTTGCGTACAGGAATAGCAAAATCTGATTCAATTATATAATATTTTGGTTCGACTGCAACTGGAGTACTGTGTGCAATTTTAGTCTCCTTAGGAAGGACATTATTGCCATAGAGAGAGAGCAACAAAGGTTCACCAGACCTGTTCTGGAGATGGTGGGGAAACTGGGCCTGTTTTCTCTAGATTTTCGAAGAATGAGGGGTGATCAATTTGAAACCTGCAAAATACTTAAAGGGGTAGACAGGGTAGATATAGGTAAGGTGTTTCCCCTGGTTGGGGAGTCTAGAACCAGGGGATACAATTTCAAAATAAGGGGGAAGCCACTTAGGACTGTGATGAGGAACTTCTTTACTCAGAGGGTGGTGAATCTTTGGAATTCTCTACCCCAGAGGGCCATGGAAGCTCAGTGATTGAGTATGTTTAAAGCAGAGATTGACATGTTTCTAAATATCAATGACATAAAGGGGCATGGGGATTGAAGTGGATGATCAGCCATATTCGTATTGAATGGTGGAGCAAGCTTGAAGGGCTGAATGGCCTACTCCAGCTCCTATGTTCCTACGTCCTATGTTCCAGAGGATATAGACAGATTGGTGGAATGGGCAGACATGTGGTAGATGAAATTTAATGCAGAGAAGTGTAAAGTGATACATTTTGGTGGGAGGAATGAGGGAGCCAGTATACAATGAAGGGAACAATTCTACAGTGGGTGCAGGAGCAAAGGGACTTGGGGTATAGAGGCACAAGTCGTTGAAGGTGACAGGGCAGCTTGAGAAAGTTGTTCATAAAACATAGGGGATCCTGGGCTTTATAAATAGAGGCAGGGAAACAAAATCAAGGATGTTATGCTAAATCTTTATAAAATCCTGGTTCAGCCTTAACTGGAGAACTGTGTCCAATTCTGGGCACCACCCTTCAGGGAGGAGGTGAAGACATTCGAGAGGGTGTAGGAAAGATACAAGAGAATGATTCCAGGGATGAAGGACTTTAGTTACACGGATAGATTGGAGAAACTGAGGTGGTTCTCCTTAGAGAAGGTTGAGAGGTGATTTAATAGAGGCGTTCAATATCATGGGAGATCTAGTCAGTGTAGATAGAGAGAAACTGTTTCCATATGCAGAAGGATTGAAAACTACAGAGTGGCGCTAGCGGCATGAGGAAAACTTTTTTTCCAGTGAGTGGTTAGGATTGGGAATGCACTGTCTGAGAGTGTGATGGGGGCTGGTCAGTCATGGATTTCGAAAGGGAATTGATAATTGTCTGGAAAAGGGGGAAATGGGCAGGGCCATGGGGAAAGGGACGGGCGAGCGGGACTAGCTGAATTGCTCTTGCAAAGAACCAGCACAAAGACGACGGGCCGAATGGCCTCATCTTATGCTGTAACCATTCTACGATGAACTTCAACCTGAAATTCAGGAGGACCGGCAGAACTGGTCTCACAACGTCAGCCGGGATTGATTGCAAACGAGGAAGTTAAAAGCCTCAGTTTCGTTTCTCAGGAAACGATTTTACTCGTTTTCTCAGGAAACGCTCCCTGCTTCAATAAAAAGCCAGCGGATTCCCCACTGACAGACTCCGGTGGTTACCAAAGAGTTTGGTGCCTTGGAGCGAGACCCAACAACCAACATCATGGGCGGTTTCCTCAGTACGATCATCAACTTTTTCACTGACGACTCAGGTCCTGTGCTCCCAACGACCAGACCTCAACACCTCCCAGCGACCAGACCTCAACACCTCCCAGCGACCAGACCTCAATACCTCCCAGCGACCAGACCTCAACACCTCCCAGCGACTAGACCTCAACACCTCCCAGCGACCAAACCTACAAGCTGGGCCATTGGAGAGTCCAGACATAATGATGAGAGGCAGTTCTTCCAACTCTTCTTCTCAGGGATGAACCAGGTCCTGGGATACCAGGGAATCCTGCAACGGTGGGAGACGGAGGTTCAGCGAGTGCAGAACACTAACGGTGATCGATATAAAATGAAGAACGTGTGGCTGGACCGCCGTGGGTATGTGGAGACACTGCAGCGAGTGCAGAAGTTTGTCTCAGGCAGGCAGTTCAGCAGTAAACTCAGTCAGTTATCCAAATTGGCGAATGATGTGGTGTGCCGGAGAGAAGGACAGTTCAATGCTGCAAAGAGAGACAACCGCGCTGACCCCCAACATCTAATAGTGTTGGAGAAATGGCGAGCTGTGAGGAACTCTCTGTACAACCTACTTTAAAAGGGGAAGAGCAGCTCTCCGCTGAACCCTTGAGCTCCATTTGCCTGATGTTTCCATGAAGCCGATGGACAATGTAACAAATGGCGCTTGTGAATCCAGAGCAGTTTCCTGTCTCCACCTACATCAATGATATTCGATGTTGCCATGAAGCCGTGATCAGACAATATTACATCGGCTGCGCCTCTCAAACGGCTTAACTCTGTTTACAGTCAATGGAGAATTTTTGAAATACAAACGTAAAATGCTGGGCGTAGTCCACAGAACAGGTAGCATCTGTAGTTACTTCTGTAATGTGACAAGTACATTTAGTGGGTATGGTAACAGAGCGGTAGTGTTACTGGAATAGTGATCCATGAGACCTGGACTAATGATCCATGAGACCTGGACTAATGATCCAGAGACATGATGAGGGGGGATCTGAATGAAACTTATAGAATACTGAAAGACCTGGATAGAGTGGACGTGGGGAAGATGATTCCATTAGTAGGAGAGACTAGGACCTGAGGGCACAGCCTCAGATTAAAGGGAAGAAATTTTAGAACAGAGATGAGGAGAAACTTCTTTAGCCAGAGAGAGGTGAATCTATGGAATTCATTGCCACAGAAGACTGTGAAGGCCAGGTCATTGAGTGTATTTAAGACCGAGATAGATAGGTTCTTGATTGGTAAGGGGATCAAAGGTTACCGGGAGAAAGCAGGAGAATGGGGTTGTGAAACTTATCAGCCATGATTGAATGGTGGAGCAGACTTGATGGGCCGAATGGTCTAATTTCTGCTCCTATGTCTTATGGTCTATGGTCTAAATCCCACCACAGCAGCTGTCGAATTTAAATTCAATTTAAAATGCCTGCAATTTAAAAGTTGGTCTCAGTAATGCTGACCATCAAATTGCTGGATTCGTTAGCGTCCTTAGCCAAGGAAATCAGCCATCCCTAAATGTGACTCCACACCCACAGAAATGTGGTTGACTCTTAACTGCTCTCTGAAATGGCCCAGCACTTAGTATAGAGGTGGGTAATGCATACTGCTCCTGCTCAGTGATGCCCCCATCCAGTGAGGGACACACACCGAGACAAACATCAACACGGTGAAAGACGCTCTTTGAAATCTTTTGGTCTCCCAGTGCAAAGAGTTTGTCCCTGATTGAGTGTTGCAGACTGGCACAATCCAAGGTCCAGGACTACGTGCTGAGGGACGCACTAAAGCTTGGGGCAGCCGCCACAAAGGCGCAATGGGGAAGGTTGCTGTCTAAGACCTTTCTGCCATAGTGCACTGAGGGGCTGGGAATTGTATGGACTCCTCGGGTTGTGTGACTCACAATGAATATATGCAGTGAATACTAAACGCATCACAATTGTATTGAAACACCTCAGAGTGCAACATGTTCTATGTCGATAATTTGCATACTATTGCATATTACTGTCTGTAATGGCAATATTGAAATGTCTGTAATGTTCATAGATCATGAGTATAATCAATGTGGAAAAGTTGAATATGATTGCACTTTTTTATTATGGCCATTTTGAAATGTTTTGTAATGTTCTTTCAGATATTTTACGAATAAAGTATATTTTTCCCCCAAAAAATGCCCACATCGTGTGAATGAATTTGAAAAAGTCAAAAATATCATCCAGCTAATCTGTTCTGGTGATCTTGGTGGTGGAATAAACATTGGCTCACTGGAGAAAATTTGCCTGTCCTCCTTCAGCATCATGTCTGCTTTAATCTCACACAAGAGGGCAGACACAGCTTCTGTTTAATGCCTGACCTGAAAGCTGACATTTCCTGCCAGTGCAGCACTCCCTTCAGGGCTGTATACAGATGACAGCAGAGATTGCATGCTTTCATCCCTTAGAGTGAGACTTGAAGCCACAACCTTTTGCCTCAGGGAGGGAAGAGAGCTTCCAACTGAGCCACAGCCCCAGACCTGCTAAATAAGTCTGATGGACTAATTTAGCACACTGTTAACTGAATATTATACAAATTCCTGTAAATTTGTGAGATTCAGTTTATGGTGAGTCAATAAGTCAAACTCTGTTTTCATTATATCATATTGTGAGGTTTATTCTGGTGCTTTGGAATTATTTCCTGCTATTCCATCTGTTTTGCTGCACATGAAAACATAATGACATTATCCTTTCATACACAAAAAAGCTGCCATTCTGTTAAAAAGGGGACCAAGTATCTTTTTTACTGTTGGATTTATAGTGATTTCTACAGTTTTCTCTCTACAATTAAATGTGAAAACTTAAAAGTCATGCTTTCCTTCATCACCTTTTTCAAGGGGTGTGAGTCATTTATGCAGGGAGCTTATGACAACTTAAAAGCAAAAACTGCAGATGCTGGAAATCCAAAACAAAAATAAAAATACCTGGAAAAACTGAGCAGGTCTGGCAGCATCTGTGGAGAGGAACACAGTTAATGTTTTGAGTCTGTATGACTCTTCAACAGAACTAAGTAAAAATAGAAGAGAGGTGAAATATATGCTGGTTTAAGGGGGTAGGGTTGGGACAGGTAGAGCTGGATAGAGGGCCAGTGATAGGTGGAGATAACCAAAAGATGTCACAGACAAAAGGACAAAGAGGTGTTGAAGGTGATGATATTATCCAAGGAATGTGCTAATTAAGGGTAGAAAGCAGGACAAGCAAGGTACAGATAGCCCTAGTGGGGGTGGGGCGAAGGAATCAAAATAGGGTCAAAGGCAGAGATAAAACAATGGATGGAAATACATTTTAAAATAATGGAAATAGGTGGGATATTGGGGGAAAAAAAGGGGGGATCGGAAAGTGGGTGGGGATGGAGGAGAGAGTTCATGACCTAAAATTGTTGAACTCAATATTCAGTCCGGAAGGCTGTAAAGTGCCTAGTCGGAAGATGAGGTGCTGTTCCTCCAGTTTGCGTTCAGCTTCACTGGAACAATGCAGGAGGCCAAGGATGGACATGTGGGCATGAGAGCAGGGTGGAGTGTTGAAATGGCAAGCGACAGGGAGGTCTGGGTCATGCTTGCGGACAGACCGAAGGTGTTCTGCAAAGCAGTCACCCAGTCTGCGTTTGGTTCTCCAATGTAGAGGAGACCGCATTGGGAGCAACGAATGCAGTAGACTAAATTGAGGGAAGTGCAAGTGAAACGCTGCTTCACTTGAAAGGAGTGTTTGGGCCCTTGGACAGTGAGGAGAGGGTAAGTAAAGGGGCAGGTTTTGCACCTTCTGTGGTTGCATGGGAAGGTGTCTTGGGAGGGGGTTGAGGTGTAGGGGCTAATGGCGGAGTGGAGCAGGGTGTCCCGGAGGGAATGATCTCTGTGGCATGCCACCGGGGTGGATGAAGGCAAGATGTGTTTGGTGGTGGCATCATGCTGGAGTTGGCAGAAATGGCATAGGTTGATCCTTTGCATGCGGAGGCTGGTGGGGTGATAAGTGAGGACAAGGGGGACCCTATCATGTTTCTGGGAGGGAGAGGAAGGTGTGAGGGCGGATGGTTGGGAGATGGGCCGGACACGGTTGAGGGCCCTGTCAACCACCGTGGGTGGAAAACCTCGGTTAAGGAAGAAGGAAGACATGTCAGAGGAACTGTTTTCGAAAGTGGCATCATTAGAAAAGATGTGATGGAGGTGAAAGAACTGAGAAAATGGGATGGAGTCCTTACAGGAAGCGGGGTGTGAGGAGCTGTAGTTGAGGTAGCTGTGGGAGTTGGTAGGCTTGTAATGGATACAGTCTATCACCAGAAATTGAGACAGAGAGGTCAAGGAAGGGAAGGGAAGTGTCAGAGATGGACCATGTAACAATGATGGAGGGGTGGAAATTGGAAGCAAAATTAACAAATTTTTCCAGGTCCTGATGAGAGCATGAAGCAGCACCAAAGCAATCATCGATGTACTGGACAAAGAGTTGTGGGAGGGGGCCGGAGTAGGACTGGAACAAGGAATGTTCCACATACCCCATTGAGAGACAGGCATAACTGGGGCCCATGCGGTTACCCATAGCCACATCTTTTATTTGGAAGAAGTGGGAGGAGTTTAAGGAGAAATTGTTCAGTGTGAGAACAAGTTCAGCCAGACGGAGGAGAGTAGGGAATTGTCCGGGCCTCTGTTTGAGGAAGAAGCAGAGAGCCATCAGACCATCCCAGTGGGGGATGGAGGTGCAGAGGGAATGAATATCCATGGTGAAGAGGAGGTGGTTGGGGCAAGGGAACTGGAAATTGTTGATATGAAGGTGTCAGAGGAATCACAGATGTAGGTGGGAAGGGACTGGACAAGGAGAGAGAGAATGGAGTCAAGATACCAAGAAATTAGTTTTGTGGGGCAGGAACAGGCAGACACGATCAGTCTGTTGGGACAGTCCTATTTGTGGATTTTGGGTAGGAGGTAGAAGCCAGCTGTCCGAGGTTGGGAGACTATCAGGTTGGAAGCTGTGGAAGGAAGATCTCCAGAGGAGATGAGGTCAGTAACAGTCCTGGAAACAATGGCTTGATGTTTAGTGGTGGGGTCATGGTCCAGGGAAAGGTAGGAGGAAGTGTCTGAGAGTTGACGCTCAGCCTCTGTAAGGTACAGGTCAGTGCGCCAGACAACAACAGCACCACCCTTGTCAGCAGGTTTGATGACAAAGTCAGGGTTGGAACTGAGAGAACGGAGTGCAGCAAATTCAGAAAGAGACAGGTTAGAGTGGGTGAGAGGAGCAGAGAAATTGAGATGACTAATGTCACGAAGATAGTTCTCAATGAAAAGATCAAGAGAAGGTAAGAATCCAGAGGGAGGGGTCCAGGTGGAGGGAGAATATTGGAGGCGTGTAAAACGATCCGTTGAACGGGGAGAGGACTTCTGCCCAAAGAAGTGTGAGCACGGAGACGAAGGCGCTTGTCCCTACCACCCCCACCTTAAACCAACTTATATTTCACCTCTCTTCTATTTTTCCTTAGTTCTGTTGAAGAGTTGAAGAGAAACGTTAACTGTGTTCCCCTCCGCAGATGCTGACAGACCTGCTGAGTTTTTCCAGGTATTTTTATTTTAGTTTATGACAACTTGTTTGACGGGATTAACCTGTTTGGAAAAGGTTTGCTACTGATTCGCACTGTGTAGCACGGTTTTACATTGTCTCAAATAAACCTCAATCAGAAATGAGTAGTGAATTGTGGACAATATTGGATCCACAAGTGGTAACATTTTGTTCTGATACCCAAGTGGCAACATTTTCCCGAATTCACCTCGCGACTTTGGACAAGTGCCTTCACAAGGATTAGTTGTAACAATGCCGAATCCGGCGAGAGATCACATTTCACATTTTCAGCATGAATCCGTGGGTCTTTGTTGAATTCGTGATCCAATATGAGGACTCCGAAACAGCTCGCTCCACAATCCAAGATGTGTAATGGTACACCGCAATCCAGTACACGCGTAGGATGCAGCGGTTTACCCGCAATTCTTATATTAATGCCTGTTCTGCTATCAATGTAGCATGCATACTATCCCTAAATCACAAAACAGTGACATCAGAGTAACAAAATGAAGATAGCAATGTGCAGACAGCTCTTCTTAATCTCGTCTAATCATTCTGTTACAGTGTTATGTGACCCAATTCATTCTATCGCACATAGCACTGATGACCCGATCAACGTTAGCTATCAGTCTCACAAAGAGCCCCGCCCTGGAATGATCTGTAATAAAAACAGAAAATGCTGGAAAAACTCAACAGGTCTGATAGCATCTGTGGAGAGAGAAACACAGTTAATGTTTGGAGTCCGTATGACTCTGTTTCTCTCTCCACAGATGCTGTCAGACCTGCTGAATTTTTCCAGCATTTTCTGCTTTTATTTCAGGTTTCCAGCATCCACGGTATTTTGCTTTTATCTGGAATGAGATGTAATGGCCCGGAGTGCACTGCCTGATTAAATGTTGAAAGCAGATTAAATGGCAATTTTCCAGATGCAATTGAATACATATTTGGATAGAAAAGCACGTGGAGCTACTGGGAAAGAACAGATAAATAGGTTTAATTGACTATCTCTTTCCATGAGCCAGCACAGGCAGGATGGGCTGAATGGACACTTTCTGTGCTTTATGTTTCTATGAATTCATTCAAGACAGTGATGAAGGCTCAGAGGCAAATATGTCTTTCAGGAAGCTGCATCACTTCTGGTTAGCCCTGTGTGGGGCAGGTAGAGAAAGGGGCAGGAGGGAGAGAGGGATGGGGGCTGTGTGAATTGTTCAGGGAGGGTGGTAGCAAAGGAGAGAGTTGGAAGGAAACAAATAGATAGGGTGGAGAGAATAAAATAATGCGTGAATGAGAAACAGAATGTGAGAGAGAATAAAGAGTGTGAGACAAACTCAAAAAGTATTCCATGCAACACAATGTTAGTTTTTTGTTGAAAAAAATGGAAATGGGCTTGAAGTCTTCACATCAGGATACAACACCTAGCAGCTGTTTCCTGCTTCAATAAAAGTTCACTGATCTCTCCATGTACTGCAGTAACCTTGGGGACACTGGCAGTTGCTGAACAGTTTGGTCCTTTTGTGTGAGACCAAACACCCAGCATTTTGGGCAGCAGGTGCAGTAAGAAAGGATCAGTGCTGGTGTGCCAATTTCTGGAGTGGGTGGGTGAATGTGTGGGTGGCTGATTGTGTGAGTGGATGGCTGTTTGGGTGGGTGGGTGGATGGGTGGGTGGGTGAGTAATTGAATGGGTGAGTGAGCAAGTGGGCAATTGAGTGGGTGGGTGATTGGGTGGATGGTCAGGTGAGTGGGAGAGTGAGTGTGTGGCTGAATGAGTGGGTGGATGTTTGATTGAGTTGGTAGTGAGTGAGTGATGTGTGGGTGAGTGAGAGGGCAGTTGGGGGGTATTGTTGGGTCAGGTTGGGGACTAGTGCATTCAGAGTGGTTCAGGTTGGGGAGGGGAACTTAGATCATGGGTTAGTCAGGTCAGAGGTGGTCGTCAGGTCACAGGGGTCAGGTTGGGGGATTGTCAGGCTGGGGGCTGCAGCAGATGGGGCTTGGGTCAAGAGATCGGCGTGGTCAAGTGGATTTGGGGTGTTTGGGTCAGCAGGTGAGGGTTAGGACAGGGTGGTTGGGAGAATAGTGGGGTGGGGAAGTGTGTGGGGGCTGGTATGTTGGTTTGCATTGTTAATAGCTGAGTTCCATCAGAGATTAAACAGTCTTACATTTCTAGGATAATTATCCTGGTAAGTAACGTCTATCTAGCCCAAATCTTTGACAGTGTGCTCGACATTCCTGCAGTGTCCTGAGCAGGGCAAATCTGTCCATGGAACTTTAACTTTTCTGGACAATCGCAGCACATGGGCATATGTTAGGACTTCCTCAGGGTCCCAATGCACACCAGCAATGTTACTGCCATCATCATTATGCCACATACTGGGAGCAAAGAGACACAGGCAACTCAATCAACATTCACTCATTCACCCACACACTCACTCTCCCACTCACCCGACCATCCACCCAATCGCCCACCCACTCCCAATTTGCCTTCCCAAAGTGACAAAACGATAGAATACAGAAAAGTGGGGAGAAGTTCAACTCAGCTTCAATAGCTGCAAACTAGGAGGTAACATTAGAAAAGGAAAAAACAAGGATTGGAGAGATGGATAGGATTAGAGTAAGAAATAGTATTAGGTGGAGCCAGAGTAAGGGAAAGCAAGAAAGTCTAATTTAATTTTACAGTGCATTTATGCGAAAACATGGAGTGGGGTCAATAAGCTGCAGTTACAGTTAGCTACGAGGGCACATGATGTCATTCAAAACAAGATTTAAGAATAAACCCAGCAATGACAAGTCAGTCAGTTTAACTTCAGTGGTGGGAAAAGCTTTTAGGAAGGTATGTAAACTGTGACTTAGCTAAGTCACCTTGGATAAATCCGGATTCATTAAGGAAATCCAACAGGGATTTGTTAAGGGCAAATTATGTTTAACTAACTTGATTGAGTTTCCCAATGAGGCAAGAGAGAAGGTTGGTGAGGATAGCATGGTTGGTGTGGCGCACATACAATCCGTAAGGAATTTTTAAAAGTGCCACCCAACAGAGTTTTCAGCAAAGGGCAGCATGAACACAACGTTGGCATAGTGACAGGAACCAGGCAGTAGTGGTGAACACTACTCCAGCACACCCACGGGCCACCCTGTTCCACTCCTCCATTACCCAATACACCTCAACCCCCTCCCACGGCACCTTCCCATGCAACCGCAGAAGGTGCAACACCTGCCCCTTTACTTACCCTCTCCTCACCGTCCAAGGGCACAAACACTCCTTTCAAGTGAAGCAGCATTTCACTTGCACTTCCCTTAATTTACTCTACTTCATTCGCTGCTCCCAATGCGGTCTCCTCTACATTGGAGAGACCAAACGCAGACTGGGTGACCGCTTTGCAGAACACCTTCGGTCTGTCCGCAAGCATGACTCAGACCTCCCTGTCGCTTACCATTTCAACACTCCACCCTGCTCTCATGCCCACATGTCCGTCCTTGGCCTTCTGCATTGTTCCAGTGAAGCTGAACGCAAACTGGAGGAACAGCACCTCATCTTCCGACTAGGCACTTTACAGCCTTCCGGACTGAATATTGAGTTCAACAATTTTAGATCATGAATTCTCTCCTCCATCCTCACCCTCTTTCCGATCGCCTCCCCTTTTTTCCCAATAATTTATATAGATTTTTCTTTTCCCACCTATTTCCATCATTTTAAATGTATTTTCATCCATTGCTTTAACACTACCTTTTAGCCCATTTCAATTCCTTCACCCCGCCCCAACCCACTGGGGCTATCTGTACCCTGCTTGTCCTGCTTTCCACCCTTAATTAGCACTTCCTTAGATAATATCATCACCTTCAACACCTTTTGTCGGTGACATCTTTTGGTTATCTCCACCTATCGCTGACCCTCAATCCAGCTGTACTTGTCCCAGCCCTCCCTTAACCCAGTTTACATTTCACCTCTCTTCTATTTTTCCTTAGTTCTGTTGAAGAGTTGAAGAGAAACGTTAACTGTGTTCCTCTCCGCCGATGCTGCAAGACCTGCTGAGTTTTTCCAGGTATTTTTATTTTAGCTTATGACAACTTATTTGACGGGATTAACCTGCTTGGAAAAGGTTTGCTACTGATTCGCACTGCGTAGCACGGTTTTACATTGTCTCAAATAAACCTCAATAAGAAATGAGCAGTGAATTGTGGACAATATTGGATCCAATATTGTTCTGACACCCAACAGGTGGCAACATTTTCCCGAATTCACCTCGCGACTTTGGACAAGTGCCGTTCACATGCATCAGTTGTAACAATGCCGAATCCGGTGAGAGATCACATTTCACATTTTCAGCATGAATCCGTGGGTCTTTGTTGAATTCATGATCCAATATGAGGACTCCAAAACAGCTCGCTCCACAATCCAAGATGTGTAATGGTACACCACAATCCAGCTTGGCCTAAATAGCCAAGTTGTTATGGTACTGGGTTTGTAACCCCAAGATCCAGAGTTCAAATCTCGCAATGGCAAACTATGAAACAATGTTACTTCATCTGAAACAGATGGAAATGGGTTTGTACTCGAAAGAGTTACACCGCAATCCAGTATACGCATAGGATGCAGCGGTTTACCCGCTATTCTTATATTAATGCCAGTTCTGCTATCAATGTAGCATGCATACTATCCCTAAATCACAAAACAGTGACATCAGAGTAACAAAATGAAGATGGCAAGGTGCAGACAGCTCTTCTTAATCTCGTCTAATCATTCTGTTACAGTGTTATGTGGCCCAATTCATTCTATCGCACATAGCACTGATGACCCGATCAATGTTAGCTATCAGTCTCACAAAGAGCCCAGCCCTGGAATGATTTGTAATAAAAACAGAAAATGCTGGAAAAACTCAGCAGGTCTGATAGCATCTGTGGAGAGAGAAACACAGTTAATGTTTGGAGTCCGTATGACTCTGTTTCTCTCTCCACAGATGCTGTCAGACCTGCTGAATTTTTCCAGCATTTTCTGCTTTTATTTCAGGTTTCCAGCATCCACGGTATCTTGCTTTTATCTGGAATGAGATGTAATGGCCCGGAGTGCACTGCCTGATTAAATGTTGAAAGCAGATTAAATAGCAATTTTCCAGTTGCAATTGAATACATATTTGGATAGAAAAGCACGTGGAGCTACTGGGAAAGAACAGAAGAATGGGTTTAATTGACTATCTCTTTCCATGAGCCAGCACAGGCAGGATGGGCTGAATGGACACTTTCTGTGCTTTATGTTTCTATGAATTCATTCAAGACAGTGATGAAGGCTCAGAGGCAAATATGTCTTTCAGGAAGCTGCATCACTTCTGGTTAGCCCTGTGTGGGGCAGGTAGAGAAAGGGGCAGGAGGGAGAGAGGGATGGGGGCTGTGTGAATTGTTCAGGGAGGGTGGTAGCAAAGGAGAGAGTTGGAAGGAAACAAATAGATAGGGTGGAGAGAATAAAATAATGCGTGAATGAGAAACAGAATGTGAGAGAGAATAAAGAGTGTGAGACAAACTCAAAAAGTATGTCCCACTCCTCCCTTAAACCAGCTTACATTTCATCTCTCTTCTATTTTTCTTTAGTTCTGTTGAAGAGTCAGACTCGAAACATTAACTGTGTTCCTCTCCGCAGATGCTGCCAGACCTGCTGAGTTTTTCCAGGTATTTTTGTGTTTGTAGTACTGGTGAACAGTTGTTTTTAGACTAGAGGAAGTGAGCTTCCCTAGGTCTCGGTACAGGACCCCTAATTTCTTGATCTATGTCAAGGACATAGACTTGGGTGTCCAGGGCACAATTTCAAAATTGTGAGTATACTAATAGCTACACAAACAACCAATTTAACATATTCAGTCAAGAGCATGACATAGTTCACTTACACTTGCTAGAGTCTAAGTGATTCATATTCATTCATACCAAGGGACCCACTCTCTGCAAACAAAAGGAATATGTTCAAGCCTTGTGCCTTTTTTGAATTACTTGGGAATTTGGGGAGACAATAGTTCCTAGTTGCTTTCTCTATGGTAGTGCATCAGCCAATCCAAGTTTACTTGCCATCCAATCAGCGCCTTTTCTTCTTCAGTATAAATTGTTGTTTCAAGTTTGGCATTCTTGCATTTGTCTGAATGAGAGCAAGATGAAAAGCTTCAACACCATATCTCTCTGTTCAGCAATTTCAAAATTTGTGGATAACGCAAACTTGGAAATATTGTGAACTGTGAGGAGGAGAGTGATAGACTTTAAGGGGACAAGTAATTTGATGGAATTTAATACAGAGAAGTGTGAAGTGATCCATTTTGGTGGGAGGAATGAGGGAGCCAGTCTAAAGTAAATGGAACAATTCTACAGTGGGTGCAGGAGCAGAGGGAACTGGGGTATAGCGGCACAAATCATTGAAGGTGACAGGGCAGCTTGAGAAAGTTGTTCATAAAACATAGGGGATCCTGGGCTTTATAAATAGAGGCAGGGAATACAATAGCAAAGAAGTTATGCTGAACCTTTATAAAACCCTTGTTCAGCCTTAACTGGAGAACTGTGTCCAATTCTGGGCACCACCCTTCAGGGAGGATGTGAAGACATTCAAGGGGGTACAGGAAAGATACACAAGAATGATTCCAGGGATGAAGGACTTTGTGGATGGATTGGAGAAACTGAGGTGGTTCTCCTTGGAGAAGAGAAGGTATAGAGGTGATTTCACAGAGGTGTTCAAAATCATGAGATGTCTAGTTAGTGTAGATAGAGAGAAACTGTTCCAATTGGCAGAAGGATTGAGAACCAGAGAACTGCATTTAAGGTGATGGGAAAGGAAGCAAAGGTGATGTGAGGAAAATCTTTTTTATCCAGTGAGTGGTTCAGATCCGCAATGCACTGCCTGAGAGTGTGGTAGAAGCAGAGTCAATCATGGATTTCAAAAGAGAAATGGAGAATGGGCTAAAGGGAAAAAAAATGTGCAGAGCCATGGAGAAAGGGCAGGAGAGTGGGGCTAGCTGAATTGTTCTTGCAGAGAGCCAGCACAGAGCCAATGGGATGATGCATGGCCTCCTCTTATGCTGTAACCATTCTCCGATTAACTTCAACCTGAAATACAGAAGGAAGGGTCTGGTAGAACTGGTTTCACAATATCAGTCCTGACTTGTTGGAAAGGGGAGTGTCTTGGAATCATTTCCTGGGAAATTCAGTCGGCTTCCTGGTTCAATAAAAACCTAGAGGATTCTCCACTGACTCGAGGAACATGGAAACTCAAGTGGTTACTGAAGAGTTTGGCACCTTGGTTTGAGACCCAGCAACAAACATCTTGGGCAGTTTCTTCAGTATGATCATTAACTTTTTCACTTAAGATCAGCAACCACCTTTCATGCTCCAAGCAGAGGTGGCACTAAAAACATCAATGGACAAGAATTTTTCCAACTCTTCTTCTCAGTATTGGACTGGATCCCGGGGTACAAGAGAACCCTGGAAAAGTTGGAGAACAAGGTTCAGCGAATAGCAGAATAGTAATGATTATTGACATGACATGAACAATGTGTAGTTGGCCTTAATGATCCAACAGAGGGCGCTGGTGAGAAGTGACTGAAGCATTCAGGGAGAAGTCACCGCAGCCACCGTGACTCAGGAGGGAATCGAGGAGAAGGACTCTTCCACTTAACAGGAGGAAGAGAATCCAACAGAGAGCACCAGAACGATGAGTATAAATCTAGCTTACCTCGGGGATTCGTGGCCTTGTCTCAGGGAGAAGACTCGGAAGGAGGAGAACAAGAGTGGTGAGTATAAATCTAGCTTACCTCAGGGATTCGCAGCCTTGTCTCCAGGGAGCAGACTCAGAGGGAGGAGCACCAGAGCGGTGACCTCGGGGCACAGTGTAACTGAAGCCAAAACTGAAAAAGTGACATCACAGGAAAGCTGTGACCTGATTGGTTGGTAGGAAATCAGCATCAAATTTGAAAAAAAAAACACTGCAAAGCTAATTAATAAATTAATTATCTAAGTCAAGATGGTTGGGCAGATGATGTGCTGTAGCTGTACGATGTGGGAGCTGGCAGATCCCATTGCGAGCCGCAGTGACCACATCTGCAGCAAGTGTTGGGTGCTGGAGGAACTCTGGCTCAGAACTGATGAGCTGGAATCTGAGCTCCAGACACTACGGCACATCCGGGAGGGGGAGAGTTACCTGGATGCTTCGTTTCAGGAGGCAGTCACACTCGATATATTAAGTACCTCAAGTTCGGTCAGTGGTCAGGGTCAGCAGGGTGTGACTGCAAGTGAGGCAGGTAGAGGGATCCTGTGTTCAGGAACAGAGGAGCCTCAGTTCTTGATCTTGTCCAACAGGTATGAGGTACTTGCTCCCTGTGTGGATGAGGAACAGGGCTGTCGGGAGGATGAGCCAGCTGACCACGGCACCATGGCACAGGAGGCCATTCAAGAGGGGGGAGCAAAAAGACAAGTGGTAGTTGTAGGGGATTCTATAATCAGGGGATTTAATAGCATCCTTTGTAAGCAGGATCGAGAGTCCTGCATGATATGTTGCCTGCTCGGTGCCAGGGTGAGAGACATCTCTGACTGGCTTGAAAGGATATTGGAGAGGGAGGGGGAGGATCCAGTTGTTGTGGTGCACGTCGGGACAAATAACATAGATAAGACTAGGAAAGAGCACCTGTTGGGGGATTATCAGGAACTAGGAACTAAATAAAAGAACAGGTCCTCAAGGATTATAATCTCCGGATTACTACCCGAGCCATGTCCAAATTGGCGTAGGGACGCGAGAATAAGGGAAGTAAACACATGGCTAAAGGAGTGGTGCGGGAAAGAGGGGTTCCATTTCATGGGGCACTGGCATCAGTATTGGAACAGGAGGGATCTGTACCGTTGGGACAGTCTCCACCTGAACTGATCTGGAACCAATGTTCTAGCAAAAAGGGTAAATAGGGTGGTCAACAGGACTTTAAACTAGAAAGTTGGGGGGAAGGGAAGGGTAAAACTCCAAAAGTATGACTAATGGGAAACAAAGCAGTAGGTTAGCATATGGGGGGGGGGTGGATTCAACTTCATGGAAAATTATGAAAAAACTGAAAAGAAAGGAGAGCCCAGGAGAGGCTATTAAAGGCTCCAGAACACAAAATACGACAGAGTGTTTGGAAAGGGCTAGGAATCTAACTTCAAGCACATCAGATAAAGGGACTACAATGAGAAGGGGGACGGGAAATACAGGACTGAAGGTGTTGTATCTGAATGCACGCAGTATATGAAATAAGGTAAATGAGCTTGCGGCGCAGATTGAAATTGGCAGGTATGATGTGGTGGGCATCACGGAGACATGGCTGCAAGGGGATCAGGACTGGGAGATATATATCCAAGGATATACATCCTATCAAAAAGATAGGCAGGTTGGCAGAGGGGGTGGGGTTGTTTTGTTAGTAAGAAATGAAATTAAATCGATAGCAAGAAATGATGTAGGGTCAGATGATATAGAGTCTGTATGGGTAGAGTTGAGGAACTGCAAAGGTAAAAAAAACCATAATGGGAGTTATGTACAGGCCTCCAAACAGTAGTCAGGATGTGGGGCACAAGATACACCAGGAGATAGAAAAGGCGTGTAAGAAAGGCAAGGTTACAGTGATCATGGGGAATTTCAATATGCAGGTAGACTGGGAAAATCAGGTTGGTAGTGGATCCCAAGAAAAGGAATTTGTGGAATGTCTACGAGATGGCTTTTTGGAGCAGCTTGTGGTGGAGCCTACTAGGGAACAGGCAATTCTAGATTTAGTGATGTGTAATGAGGCAGATTTGATAAGAGAGCTCAAGGTGAAGGAACCCTTAGGAGGAAGTGACCCTGCAATTTGAGAGGAAAAAGCTGGAATCAGATGTAACGGTATTACAGTTGAATAAAGGCAACTACAGAGGCATGAGGGAGGAACTGGCCAGAATTGACTGGGAGATGAGCCTAGCAGGAAAGACAGCAGAACATCAATGGCAGGAGTTTCTGGGAGTAATTTGGGAGACACAGCAAAAATTCATCCCTAGGAAGAAGAAGCATACTAAAGGGAGGACGAGGCAACCATGGCTGACAAGGGAAGTCAGGGACAACATAAAAGCTAAAGAGAAAGCATACAATGCAGCGAAGAGCAGTGGGAAACCAGGGGATTGGGAAGCCTACAAAGACCAACAGAGGATAACTAAAAAAGAAATAAGGAGGCAGAAGATTAAATATGAGGGTAAACTAGCCAGTAATATAAAAGAAGATTGCAAGAGTTTTTTTAGATGTATAAAGTGTAAGAGAGAGGAAAAAGTGGACATAGAGCCGCTGGAAAATGGCGCTGGAGAAGTAGTAGTGGGGAACAAAGAAATGGCGGAGGAACTGAATAGGTACTTTGCGTCAATCTTCACGGTGGAAGACATGAGTAACATCCCCAAAGTTCAAGAGAGCCGGTGGGCGCAGAGGTGAGTATGGTAGCCATTACCAAGGAGAAGGTGCTAGGAAAACTGAAAGGTCTGAAGGTGGATAAATCACCTGGACTGATGGATTACACCCCAGAGTTCTGAAGGAGGTAGCTGAAGGAGGCGTTAGTGGTGATCATTCAGGAATCACTGGAGTCAGGGAGGGTTCCAGAGGACTGGAAAATCGCTAATGTAAACCTCCTGTTTAAGAAGGGAGTGAGGTAAAAAAATGGGAAATTACAGGCTGATTAGCCTGACCTCGGTCGTTGGTAAGATTTTAGAGTCCATTATTAAGGATGAGATTTCAGAATACTTGGAAGTGCATGGTAAAATAGGGCAAAGTCTGCATGGTTTCATCAAGGGGAGGTCATGCCTGAGAAATCTGTTAGAATTCTTTGAGGAGGTAACAAGTAGGTTAGACTAAGGAGAGCCAATGGATGTTATCTACTTGGACTTCCAAAAGGCCTTTGACAAGGTGCTGCACAGGAGGCTGCTCAGTAAGATAAGAGCCCATGGTGTTAGAGGCAAGGTACTAGCATGGATAGAAGATTGGCTGTCTGGCAGGAGGCAGAGAGTGGGGATAAGGGGGTCCTTCTCAAGATGGCGGCTAGTGACTATTAGGGTTCCGCAGGGGTCAGTGTTGGGACCTTTATACATTAATGATCTAGATGAAGGAACTGAGGGCATCCTGGCTAAGTTTGCAGATGATACAAAGATAGGTGGAGGGACAGGTAGTATTGAGGAGGCGGGGAGACTGCAGAAGGATTTGGACAGGTTAGGAGAATGGGCAAAGAAATGGCAGATGGAATACAACATGGGGAAGTGTGAGATCATGCACTTTGGTAGGAAGAATAGAGGCATAGACTATTTTCTAAATGGGGAGAGAATTCAGAAATCTGGAGTGCAAAGGGACTTGGGAGTCCTAGTCCAGGATTCTCTTAAGGTTAACTTGCAGGTTGAGTCAGTAGTTAGGAAGGCAAATGCAATGTTGGCATTTATTTCAAGAGAACTAGAATATAAAAGCAGGGATTTGCTGCTGAGGCTTTATAAGGCTCTGGTCAGACCACATTTAGAATATTGTGAGCAATTTTGGGCCCCGTATCTCAGGAAGGATATCCTAGCCCTGGAGAGGATCCAGAGGATGTTCATGAGAACGATCCCAGGAATGAAAGGCTTAACATATGAGGAACGTTTGAGGACTTTGGGTCTATACTCAATGGAGTTTAGAAGCATGAGGGGGGATCTGATTGAAACTTACAGCATCCTGAAAGGCCTGGATAGAGTGGAAGTGGGGAAGATGTTTCCATTAGTAGGAGAGACTAGGACCTGAGTGCACAGCCTCAGAGTAAAGAGAAGGCCTTTTAGAACAGAGATGAGGAGAAACTTCTTTAGCCAGAGAGTGGTGAATCTATGGAATTCATTGCCACAGAAGGCTGTGGAGGCCAGGTCATTGAGTGTAGTTAAGACCGAGATGGACAGGTTCTTGATCGGTAAGGGGATCAAAGGTTACGGGGAGAAGGCGGGAGAATGGGGTTGAGAAACTTATCAGCCCTGATTGAATGGTGGAGCAGACTTGATGGGCCGAATGGCCTAATTTCTGCTCCTATGTCTTATAGTCTTATGGTAATGAGAATAACAAGGCTTTAAAGTAAGTGCAACAGTCTGTTTCCCGTGAACCATTCAGCTTGGACAGTCACAGTCAGTTCACCAATTTCATGTTCATTGATTGTATTGAATCATCTCTTGAACTATGTGGAAAAGTGGAATATGAGTGCACTTTTTGTGATGGCCATTTTGAAATGTTTTGTAATATTCTTTCAGGCATTTTAAGGATAAAGTATATTTTTCCAAAAAAAAAATTGGTGAATGAAGCGGTGAGACGGAGGACGATGCAGAACAAAGCTGTGGTGAGAAACAGTAACGCAGACCACCCCTCCCAACCCCCACCGACCTGAACACAGTGTCGTGTTGGAGAAATGGCGAGCTGTGAGGAACTCTCTGTGCAACCTACTTTAAAAGGGGAAGAGCAGGTCTCCTCTGAGCCCTTGAGCTCCATTTGCCTGATGTTTCCAGGAAGCCGATGGACACTGTAACAAATAGCGCTTGTGAATCCAGAGCAGTTTCCTGTCTCCACCTACACCAACGTTATTCGATGTTGCCATGAAGCAGCGATCAGACAATATTACACCGGCTGCACCTCTCAAACGGTTTAACTCCCCTCACAGCCAGTGGAGAACTTTTGAAATACAAACATAAAATGCTGGGCGGAGTCCACAGAACAGGTAGCATCTGTGAAAGGAGAAACATTAGCTACTTTTGTAATGTGACAAGTACAATTAGTGAGTGTGGTGCATAATTAGAGAGATGAACACGTGACTCAAAGAGTGGTGTGGGAGAAGTGGGTTCTGGATTGTGGGGCACTGGCACCAGTACAGGGGACAGTCTACACCTGAACCGTGCCAGGCCCAATGTTCTTGGGAACTGCGTAACTAGGGAATTAGGGAGGGCTTTAAACTATATAGTGGGGGCAAGGGATCAAACGTGAAAGATGAAGTGTATCAAAGAATAGAGACAAGGCAAGAGAGGAAACTAGTAATACATGAAATGAGGGTCAGAGACCAGCAGAAGGGGACAGAGAGAAAAAACCCAAGAATGCATCAACAATCAAGACTAGACGTTATGAGGTTAACAAATACAGAATGTGCGCAGCAGTCAAAACAAAATACACAAATTGATAGCACACATGAAGTAAGTAAATATAATCTAATAGCCATTACGGAGATGTGGCTGCAGGATGACAAGGATTGGGTCCTGAATATTGAGGGGTATATGACATTCAAGAAGAATAGGAAGCTAGGTAAAGGTGGAGGGGTAGCACTGTTAATTAAGGATGGCATTTGTGCAGTAGTTAGAGGTGACCTTGTTTCAGGAGATCAGGGTGTAGAATTGGTTTGGGTGGAGATGAGGAATAGCAGGGGAAAGAAGTCACTAGTAGGAGTGGTCTACAGTCCCCCTAACAGTAACCACAATGTAGGACAAAGTATATAAAAAGGAACATTGGGTGCTTGTGATAAAGGGACAGCAATAATCATGAGTGACTTTAGTCTACATATAAACTGGAAAAATCAGATTGGCAATAGGAGCCTGGATGACGAGTTCATAGAATGCTTTCAAGATAATTTCTTAGAGCAGCACATTCTGGAACCAACCAGAGAGCAGGTTATATTAGACTTGGTATTGTGTAATGTGCCAGGGTTAATTAATGAATTAGTGTAAAGACACCCCAAGGTAGCAGTGACCACAATAGGATTGAATTTTACATCCAGTTTGAAAGGGGGAAGAGTAGGTCTAAGATTAGTATTTTAAACTTAAATAAGGGCAATCACATGTGCATGAAAGCTGAACTAGCTGAAGTGAATTGGGATACTAGGCTAGGAGATAGATCAATAGAGAAGCAATGGCAAACATTTAAGGGGATATTTCAGAATACTTGGAATAAGTATATTCCTACCATTAAAAAAATTCTAAATGGAAGATCCACCATTTGTGGAAAATTAAAGAAGTTAGGGAAAGCATCAAACTTAATAAAAAAAAGCATATAACTGCACAAAGATGAGTGGCAGGTCAGATGATTGAACAGCAGAGAATGACTAAAAGGTTAATCAGGAGAAAGAGATTAGAGTCTAAGAAGCTAGCTAGCTAGAAATGTAAAAACGGATAGCAATAATTTCTACAGGTATTTAAACAGGAAAAGAGTAAGTAAAGTGAGTGTTGGTCCCCTGCAAGGTGAGAATAGGGAGTTAGTAGTAGATAATAAGGAAATGGCGGATGAAATGATCAAATATTTTGCTTCTGTATTCACTATACAGGACACAAAAAACATTCCAGTAATAGCAGTAAATCAGGAGGTGGAGGGGAGCAGGGAACTTGTTGAAATTACAATCACTAGGGAAGCGGTACTGAGCAAACTGATGGAGCTGTGGGCTGACAAGTCTCTGGGTCCAGATGGATTTCACCCTAGGGTCTTAAAAGCAATGGCTAATAAGGTAGTAGATGCATTGGTATTAATTTTCCAAAATTCCCTAGATTCTGGAAAGGTTCCATCAGACTGGAAAGTAACAAATATAACCCCTCTATTCAAGAAGAGAGGGAGGCTGAAAACAGGAAGCTGTAGGCCAGTTAGCTTGATGTTTGTCGTGGGGAAGGTGTTAGAATCAATCAGTAAGGAGGTTATAGCTGGGCACGTAGAAAAACTCAAGATAATCAGGAAGACTCAGCATGATTTTGTGAAAGGGAAATCATGTTTAACCAATTTATTAAGAGTTCTTTGAAGGAGTAACATGTGCTGTGGATAAAGAGGAGTCTTTAGACATACTGTACTTGGATTGCTGAAGGCATTTGATAAGGTACCTCATCAAGGTTATTGCTTAAAATAAAAGCTCATGATGGAGCGGGTGCAGGGCAACATATTAGCCTGGATAGAAGATTGGCTGGCTGGCAGGAGATGAAGAGTATGCATAAATGGGTCTTTGTCCGACTGGCAGGATGTGATGAGGGGAGTCCCATAGGGGTGTGTGCTGGAGCCTCAACTTTTCACAATTTACATCAATGACTTAGATGAAAGGAGCAAAAGCATGGTAGCTAAATTTGCAGAAGACACAAAGATAGGTAGGAAAGTATGTTGTGAAGAAGACATGAGGAGTTTGCAGATGGATATTGATAGGTTGAGCAAGTGGGCAAAGATTTGGCAGATGGAGTGTAATATAGGAAAATGTGAAGTTGTTCACTTTGGTAGGAAGAACAAGAAGTAGGGCATTACTTAAATGGAGAACGACTGCAGAATTCCGAGGTTCAGAGGGATCTAGCTGTTCTAGCGTGTGAGTCACAAAGTTAGTAAACAGGTACAACATACAGCCAAGAATGCTAATGGAATGCTGTGCTTCATTCTGAGAGGAATTGAACATAAAAGTAAGGATAAAAACAAAAAAACTGCGGATGCTGGAAATCCAAAACAAAAACAGAATTACCTGGAAAAACTCAGCAGGTCTTATATTTCACCCCTTTCTTGGACTCACTCAAGTTCTGTCGAAGGGTCATGAGGACTCGAAATGTCAAGTCTTTTCTTCTCCACCGATGCTGCCAGACCTGCTGAGTTTTTCCAGGTAATTCTGTTTTTGTTTTATCAAAGTAAGGATGTTATACTTCAGTTATACAGGGCACTGGTGAGACCTCATCTCAAATACTGTGTACAGTTTTGGTCTCCTTATCTAAGGAAGGATGTAAATGCATTCGAGGTGGCTCAGAGGAGGTTTATTAAATTGAAACCTGGAATGAGAGGGTTTCTTATGAGAAAAGGTTGGACAGACTGGGCTTGTTTCCACTGAAGTTTAGAAGAATGGGGGGGTGGGGGGGGGTGACTTGATTGAAGTATATAAGATCCTGAATGGGGGTCCTGACATGGGGGGGACATGGAAAGTATGTTTCCTCTTGTAGTGAGTCCAGAACTAGGGGGGCATTGTTTTAAAAGTATGCATTGCCCTTATAGGATAGAGATGAGGAGAAATTTTTCCTCTCAGAGGGTTGTGCGACTTTGGAACTCTCTGCCTCAGAAGGCGGTGGAGGCGGGGTCACTGAATATTCTTAAAGCAGAGGTAGATAGTTTCTTGTTAGGCAATGGAATCAAAGGTTATCGGGGATAGGTGGGAATGTGGAACTCAACACAAACAGATTAGTCGGTCTTATTGAAAGGTGGAGCAGGTGCGAAGGGCCAAATGGCCTACTTCTGCTCCTATTTTGTACGTTCGTAACAGAGTGGTAGAGTTACTGGGTTAGTAATCCAGAGACCTGGACTACTAATCTGGAGTCATGGGTTCAAATCCCACCCTGGCAGCTGTCAAATTTAAATTCAATTTAAAGTGTCTGCAGTAAGAACCTGGTCTCTGTAATGGTGACCATGAAATTACTGGGTTGGTATAAAAAAAACCCACCTGGTTCACGAATGTCCTTTTAGGTAAGTAAATCTGCCATCCTTACCTGGACTGGCCTACACATGACTCCATATCCACAGTAATGTGGTTGACTCTTACCTGTTGATGAAATGGCCTCGCGCTTAGCATAGAGGTGGACAATATATGAAGTCCTTGTTCAGCGATGCCCATATCCTGCGAATTAATTTTTTTAAAAAACAGGCCTCAAAAATATCACCCAGCTAATCTGCTCCTGTGATTGGTTCGGACACTGGGGAAAATTTCCCTGCTTTTCTTCACATCATGCCGTGAAATTAAAGGGCGGACCCAGCTTTGGTTTAATATGTGATCTGAAAGCTGACATCTCCTGGCAGTGCAGCACTCCCTCAGTGCTGTTTTGAGATGCCAGTGGTGATTGTGTGTTTAAATCCCTGGATGGGACATGAACCCACAACCTCCTGACGCAGAGACAAGGGAGTTTTCCAACTGAGTGACAGCTGACAACTGATAAACAGCTGACTTCTATTCTGTTCGACTAATTTAAGACATTTTTAACTGAATATTATACAAGTTCCTGATAGATAGGAAATTCGGTTTATGGTGAGCCAATAAGTCACACTCTGTTTTCGTTATATGCTATTGTGAGATTTGTTGCAGTACTTTGGGATTATTTTTTTGCAATTCCATCTTTTGTTCCCCATGAAAGTAGAAAAAAATAATGACATTGGGCAGAATTTTCTGGCTGGAGTGGGAGCTCCGCACTGCCATTTTACACAGGCAGGCCTATTAAGGCCCACCCAGCATACTTCACGACTCCCGTGCATAGCGGAAGAGGGAAGGCAGAAGCAGGTGTGCTCAGCCCACCAGGTTCAATGGCGACCCGATGGCTTGTATAAAGCAAAGCCTGGATGCCTTGGAAAGGCTGCTCGCAATGTCTGGGCGAAGGGCTCTGCAGAGGGACAATGAAGGTGACGCCAGTCCGGAGGGTAGGCCATTGGGGCAGGCCAGGCCAGAGGGTAGGGTGGAGGGGGTTGGGGGGGAGCAGGGAGGGTCGCAGTGCGCCAGATGAAGTCTTTATGATTTGCTTTGAATTGGAACACCATTGTCATTTTTTTTACTTAAGTTTCTTTACCTGTGATATTAAATTCAGACATGTGACTATGGCTGAGGGTGCCTCTTTTCTTCTGCGAGTGGATGGTTTTCAAAACTGTATTGAGTGCTTTGTGCAACATTCAGCTTTATTAACAAGGCCCTTAGTTACTGTTCCTAACCTGGCAGATTTTGCACTTAGGTATCAAGGATCGAGCCCACAGCTCAGGCTTGTCCTGGAGGTCCATCTGTGGTGTGCTAGCTGAAGGTTCGTTGGATCAAAGTCTCCCAGGTGTCCCTGCCTCCCTGCAGTATGCCCGGGTCAGCATCTACCCCCTCAGCATTTCCCTGTGCATGCTCATCCTCGGACTCACTGCTGGACTCATTGTGTGCAGCCACAGCCACTGTGTCGATGTCTTCAACGTCCTTTGTGTCCCCTTTTTCCAACGCAAGATTGTGGAGAGTGCAGCATGCAACCACTATCAGCGACATCAGATCTGGGGGTTACTGGAGCGCACCCCTTGAGTGGTCGAGGCATCAGAAGCGCATCTTGAGAAGACCGATGGCTGTCTCCACCACAGCCCTTGTGGAGGCCTGGCTCCTATTGTACCTCTGCTCAGCTTCTGATCTTGGATGATGGAGAGGTATCATGAGCAACCTTCTGAGGGGATAGCCCTTGTCACCCAGCAGCCATCCATCCAGCTGGGCTGGAGCACTGAAGAGCTCCGGCACCTGGGAGTGTCTGAGGACGTAGGCAATATGGGAGCTCCCTGGGTACCTTGCACAAACTTGTAGAATCAGCATCCTGTGATCACACACTATCTGCACGTTCATGGAGTGGAAGCCCTTCCTGTTGATAAAGGCACTGGGCTCAATTGCTGGCGTCTTGATGGCCACATGTGTGCAGTCTATTGCACCCTGGACACGGGGGAAGACAGCAATGGCCACGAAGCCTCTGGCTCGCTGTGTCTGGCTTTCCTGGACCCAGTGGAAGTGGATGAAGGTCAATGCATGCCTGAACAGAGTGTATGTAACCTGCTTGACACAAGTGTGGACAGCTGATTGGGAGACACTTCAAAAATCACCCACTGACCCCTGGAAGGAGCCAGAGGCATAGAAGTGGAGGGCAGCTGTGAGCTTCAGAGCTACTGGCATGGGGTGTCCACCCACACAGGGGAGATCTCAGGTCCAATCATCTGGCAGATATAGTTGACTGGCTCCCTTGAGAGACGGAACCTCCTTCGGCACTGCACCTCAGTCATATTGAGGTAGCTGCTTCGCCAGCTATACAACCTGGCAGAAGGATAGTGGCATCTTCTGCGACCCCTTCAGACTTGGACAACCCCTTGGCCCTGCGCCCCTTGTGCCTGCACCTGTCCTCCCAAAGGTGGCTCCCCTGGAGGCTGAATGTGCATTCCTGACCTCCTCCCCCTTCTAGCCCTCCCTTCCTCCTCAGGAGAGCTGCCTCCAGTGGAGAGTTCAGCTCCCATTCCCAGCTAAGGGAAGGCTTCCTGAAACCTGCAGACCCAGAAAAGATTCCTCACTTCAGTGTGCTGACTTGAAGGTTAAGAGTCCAGACCAAGCAGCTGGTATGCGTTTTGAAGTATTGCAGATCACACAGGCAAGTTTCAATAACTTTGAAAAATCAATATTTGACAGAGAACACTCACGACCCCACTGAGCCCTCTCATCCCGCCCGTGGATGAGGTTTATACAAATGTGCCCTACCCACCTGCCTGTTGTGCCTGTGCGCCGACCCAAAGATTGGACGGGCGCCGAAAAATCGGCATCAGTTGATGAGTCAAGGGCCTTAAATGGCCCTTTAATTAATGGGGTATCATTGGATATCATCGCACGTCCGCCAACGAAATATCACAATGGTGCGCAGTGAATTCGGGACACTCACTCGACCTCACCGTGCATCACTTTAAACGCGGACGTGCGGGGCCCATTATCTCTTCACACACAAATGAGCTGCTGATCTGTTAAAAAGGGCCAAATGTAATGTCTTAACTGTTCGGTTTTAGGAGCGATTTCTATAATTCTGTCCGCTGTGAAATGAGAAAACCGAAACTCATGCTCTCCGCAATTAGCTTAGTTTTCAAGGTCGTGAATCATTTACTCAGAGAGCTTATGACAACTTGTTTTTCAGGAATACTCTACTTCAAAAGGTTTTTCCACTGTTTCTGTGGTTTGTTACGATACTGGACTCGTCTCCCAAGTTGTTGGTAAAGATCTGGTCAGCTCCTGGTCTGCGCATGCACAGAAATTTAGACATCAGTCGGGACTTGGAGTTTCCAACCTCCCGCCCCCAAATCCAAGTCTGACTTTCATAACATCTAACCCCCTGGAAGAAAGAAAGCTTCACTACAGCGAAGGTTTCTTTACAATTTCTTTACAAGCACTTAACATCGTAAACTAACAAATAGCTTGTTACATACCGTACAGATAAACTTCTCATTTTCTACCGCAGCTATACGTATCGTATTATAAAGCTACAAAGGTTTAAACAAAACACAAGCACACAAATGTGACAAGTAGAATTAGTAGAACCTAAACATCATTGAATTATTATAACTCAGAACCTGCATTTTTTTCCGGGGCCTGTTCTGTAACTCGGCAAAGAATGTTTCAGTTAAGTCCACAGCACAATTGTTGTCCTTTTCGTCAGCTGTAGAAGTAATTGTGCCTTTAAGTTCATTTTCTGAAACCAATCACAAAACCGCAGAAATCATAGAAAAGTTACTGCACAGAAAGAGGCCATTCAGCCCATCATGTTGAAGCCAGCCAAAAAGAGAAAAATGAAATCAGCCGCTCATTTTAATCCCACTTTCCAACACTTTCCTGGTCCATAACCTTACAGATCACAGCACTTCAGGTGCAGGTCCAGGTAAATGAGTTGAGCGTTTCGACCTCAACCACCAACTTAGGCAGTGAATTCCAGGTGCCCACCACCCTCTGGGGGAAAAAGGTTTTCCTCATGTCCCCTCTAATCCTCCTACCAATCACCTTAAATCTATGCTAGACATGGTGAATTCACATTTTGAGACAACAAGGTCAAAATGGCTTCTGTGTGCCCTAACAACTTATTTCACCTCAGATCACAATTTTGCGAACTGTCCACCTGCTCAGGTTCCTGCTGCTGTACTCTGTCTCAGCACTGGCAAGCGCTTGGATTTCTCAAGAGCCCAGCTGGATGTCAAAAAGGCTGTGAGTCAACCTACCTCACTGGAACTCGCTCTTTCTCACGAGGGATCCTAGTCTTCACCTTCAAAGATCTGGCCTTGGAATTTTCTCCAAATGTTGCTCCAACTTGGACAGCCTCAGCAATGGCCCAGGTTTCAGGGTTCCAATCTTGTCTCCCGAGATTCCATTCCTCTGGATTCCCGAGAATGCACTCGAACATGAACTCACAAGCACAGCTTCAGCTTTTTGGCCATGCCGAGCAGAACACTTCTGCTCTAAAGGGTTACCTTCACCCCAATGTCCTGTGGCATGGGGTCACCAACATTCTGCCCCCTTGGACCATCAGGGCTTCCTCTGGGTGCTCTTTATTGCCGGGGCTTCTCCTAAGCCGTCTTCATTTGGAGTCTCCGAACCACAAGCCCTTTTCCTGCCCAGAGCCTCTTTCTCTGCTCCTTCCTTTTTTTAACTTAAGTGGGACCTCTTCCTGCCCTTGTCTCCTGTCAGGGACTCTTCCTTTGGGACCTCTCCCTGCCCCCTCTCCCTATCGCCTGCCTGGGACACTTGTCCTCAATGGCGCTCTGCTCCTGGTCACCCGATCCGGGTTTTTGCACTGTTTTCCCACTCTGAACAGGTGTTATGAGCCCGGCCTTAGCCCAAAGACCTCAAAATGCTGAATTGTGCACATGCGGCCCACTCCGACTCTGCCCATGGGCAGAAAATATGTCGGGGCTTGGAATTCCTGAGGCCCTGCTCGCAACTCCGTGCTAAGCATGGCTTTCACAACAGGTTTTATATAGTCTCAAATCAACCCCAATCAGAGACGATCAGTGACTTGTGGACCAGAATTGGCCGTTTGTTGCAATGTGTTATCTTTCAAGGCAAAGTGTTTGAGTGCAGGTAATACGGAAATGATCTCTGAACTGATTGCAAATGGTCTTGTCTCTGATCCAAAACTACCATGTAAAACCACCAAACCTGGGCACAATTGCTTCTGAAGCTGGAATTGATAAAGTAATTTGACATGAGTTGCTATTTCAAGCAGTCTAAGGGAAATTTTCCTGACGCTTAAGGGGACAAACAGGTTCCAACTTTCAAACAAAAAAGTGAATGGATAAACAGTCCAAGTGGCTTCTTGATATCAAAAGTTTATTTTTGGAAGAAAACAATTGAACAAAACCACGTCAGCCCAACAACACTCCTGTTTGAATTTGGGATCATTTCAAAATGAAAAAAAGTCAGGCACAGCCTAATGGGTTACTTTTGAGAAAGTAAGATGTCGTTGAAGGAAAAGAACAAACCAAGCAAAATTTGTTAAGGCCTGGAATCAAGTGGGAGGTTAAGTGAGTGGGCAAAAATTTGGCAGATGGAATGTAATGTGGGAATATGTGAAGTTGACCAATTTGGCAGGGCAGGAAGAATAGAAAAACAGTATGTTATTTAAATGGAGAGTGCTTATAGAACACTGAGGTACAGAGGAATCTGGGTGTCCTGGTACATGGATTCATAAAAAGTTATTGTGCAGGTACAGCAAGTGATTAGGAAGACAAATGGAATATAAAAGTGGAAATGTTTTGCTACAGTTGTTGTTGTGACCACAGCTTGAGTACTGTGTACAGTTTTGGTCTCCTTATTTAAGAAAGGTTATAAATGCATTACAAGCTGTTCAGAGAACATTCACTGGACTCATACCTGGGCTGAGGAGGGCTATCTTATGAGGAAAGGTTGGGCATTTATGCATTGGAGTTTAGAAGAATGAGAGGAGATCTTATCGAAACATATAAGATCCTGAGGGGAAATAAAAGCAAAATACTGCGGATGCTAGAAATCTGAAACAAAAACAAAAATGGCCGGAAAAACTCAGCAGGTCTGACAGCATCTGTGGGGGGAAAGATAGAGTTAACGTTTTGAGTCCGTATGGCTCTTCTTCAGAAGATCCTGAGGGGACTTGACAAAGCAGATGCCAAAAAGATGTTTCCCCTTGTGGGAGAGACTAGAACTAGGGGACACAGTTTAAACACTTGGCTTTGGAAGGTGCTGTCTAAGGAGGCTTGGTGAATTCCTGCAGTGCGTCTTGTGGATGGTACACACACTGCTGCTACTGTGCATCGGTGGTGGAGGGAGTGAATGTTTGTGGAAGGGGTGCCAATCAAGTAGGCTGCTTTGTCCTGGATGGTGTTGAGCTTCTTGAGTGTTGTGGGAGCTGCACTCATCCAGGCAAGTGGGGAGTATTCCATCACACTCCTGACTTGTGCCTTGTAGATGGTGGACAGGCTTTGGGGAGTTAGAAGGTGAGTTACTCGTCGCAGGATTCCTAACCTCTGACCTGCTCCCGTAGCCACAGTATTTATATGGCTAGTCCAGTTCAGTTTCTGGACAATGGTAACCCCCATCCCTCAGAAAGAGGACCTCCCATCTTTCCTGTACAGCCTGAAGTAGAATTCCCAAGGTGGCCTTGCAGAGCGGTAATCCTGTGGGATGCCACACTTTTATTCATTAGCACAACACCTGGCCTGTGGTGACTGAATATGTCTGTGGGTGCTGTTTAAATTGGACCTTTGAACACTTGAGGTAATGGCGGGTCATCCCACCACAACAGTTCCTCGCTTGTACATAATTAATGAGCCAAAAAGCAGAAGGTCAAAAGTAAAAATCCACCCCATCACCCATCAGGAATCACGTTGACTTTTCCATCCGCTATGGCACTTCATTCCCGAAACTAAAAAGTCCACCCCTGGTTTTCTTTGAGACCTCACACGGCACAATTTCAGCATGAATTCATTTGTTTTTATTGAATTCATGATCGAGTATGAGGACTCAGACACATCTCCCTCTACAATCCAGAACGAGTAATGGAACACCAGATTCCAAAATCCAGTCTGTGTTTAGGATACAGGGGTTTACTCACAATTCTTATACTAATACCACCTTTGCTATATACACACCATGCATACTACCTTGAATCACATAAAAGTGACATCAGAATAACAACATGGAAGGAGCAATGCACATTTAGATTTTCTTAATCTTCCATAATCGTTCTTTTAAGGTGTTACATGGCACAGTTCATTCTATTGCATTTAATGCCAGTGGCCATATCAACATTAACTCATTGTGCACTAGGCTTACAAAGATCCTTACTGAGTGTGTTGTCATGAACTGCAATGCACTGCCTGATAAGATGATGAGAGCAGACTCAGTAGGAACTTTCAAAAGAGAGTTGAATACCCATTTGAGTAGAAAAGCACACAGAGCTACCAGGAAAGAAAAGGAGAGCAGGAATCATTGAATATCTCTTTCCATGAGCCAGCACATACAGGATGGGCAGAATGGCCTTTTTCTGTGCCATATGTTTCCCTGAATTTGATGCTACCCCTTGTCCAGGACAGCAATGAAGACTCAAAGGCAAATGTGGCTTTCAAGAATCCGCATCATTTCTAGCTTTACCCATCAAATTTTGGCCCTGCGATTGACAGATAGAGAACAGGGAGGATCTAAGGCATTTTACCTGGTCTAAAAACTCTGGCCTTTGCTCTTGGTATCAATGGCACACATCAACTCGGATACTGTTTGCAATAAATGCGGAAATTCTTTATAAAACCATTAAGCAATAGTACACATCAAAATACTGTCTTCCTTACTATCCCTGCATGCCAGAGTTCATCCCGGGTAGTCGATCCGCTCTCGAGCTCTCCATGTGCGACTTCTGAGTGACTGATCAGGTCACCCTACCCGACTGAGGCATCGGTGCCTTTGTGAGTTCCTCCTTTATAGCTCTTGTGTCTTATAGGTAAAATCCATTTTTGGCCCTTGTGACCATTCATCGACCCAGGACAAGCTGGCGTGTAACACATGTCTCTCTAACAGTCATTTCCTTCTGCCTGCTATTTTCATGGGCCTCAATGTTCACACTTAGCTAGCCCACCGCTGCCTTCTGCAACTAAGGTCTCTTATCTCACATGCTTGCACGGGGCTAGGAAATTACACCTTCAGTGGCCATGGCTCTGTAGCCCCTCAGCCTTTTAGTCAGACAAAAGGCTGTAATTTGACTGACATATGTGCAGTTTGGTACTGATTTGGTAGGACTGCCAGTTTAATTGATCATCATGCATCACTTCTTTGCCCGTGTATATGACAGTTTCTGTTACTGTTGCCCACACCGCACAGGTCTCTGGATGGCCTTGTGCTCTTCTTCAACCTTAATCTTCCATGTTCCATGTGCCTATCACCTGGTGAACTCTGCACACAAGGACTACACCACAATTGGACCTAGTAAATACAGAAACCCCCATACAGCAGAAAGACAGAAATGATTAGCTAATGGAGATGTCTACAGCAAACAGCTCGTGCGCTACATAAGCTGTTCATAATGTACATAGCTCGTTTGCAAGATACATGAGCTGCCTTACAAGGGAGAGACGGAGGGGAAAGTGTCAGTTGTTCTGTAAAACATCATGCCAGGATCTCTTCAAGGGTCTGGACAGTTCAGCTGAAAGGTTAGACAGGGCCTCAGTTGAAGGTTTTTATCTGAGTGTTAGCGTTTTCCTCAGTAGCGGACTGTACTTGCAGCCGTGAGATGATGCTCACAGCTCTTGTGGAGTAGGATTTGAACCCATGATCATTACCGATTAGAGTGCTACCAATTGAGCCAGAACTGACACTCAATTGCTGCCTGACAGCAGCCCTCTGGGTAGAGGGACTAATTCAAAACCTGTTAAATTGAATATAGTGCAATTTTTAAAATATATTCTTTCGTGGTATGTGGGGTGTCGCTGGTTAGGCCAGCATTGGTTGCCCATCCTTAATGGCCCTTGAATGAAGTGGCTTGCGCTAGGCCATTTCAGAGGCCAGTTAAGAGTCAACCACATTGCCGTGAATCTGGAGTCACATGGAGGCCAGAGCAGGTAAGGATGGCAGACTCCCTTCCCTGAAGGACATTAGCGAACCAAAAGGGTCTTTATGACAATTGATTATAGCTTCACGGTCACCATTACTGATGCTAGCCTTATATTCCAGATTTTCTTAACTGAATTTAATTTCCACTAGCTGCTGTGTTGAGATTTGAACCCAAGGCAATAGCCTGGGCATCTGATGAAGAGTCATCAGGACTCGAAACATTAACTGTGTTCCTCTCCGCAGATGCTGTCAGATCTGCTGAGGTTTTCCAGCTATTTTTGTTTTTGTTTCAGATTTCCAGCGTCCGCAGTGTTTTGCTTTTAGCCCGGGCATCTGGATAGCTAGTCCAGTGAGATTTCCATTGCACCACTGTCTCCCCCAAATCTCTGATAATTAGACACCAGCGGTTTATAGTGAGGCCAATATGTCACACTCTGTTTACATCACATAGATTTGTCAGATTTGCTCTAGCCTTTTAGAATCAATTTCTGCGATTCCATCATTTTCCCTATGAATAGTAAAATAGTGTCATTAACTCTTAATATATAAAGGGAATGAGATTACATTTAAGTCGGATCATTTGATCCACTAAGCCACCTTCTGCTTTGATGATGAGAAATTCAGTGATTTGGGGGGATTTTTTTCTACAATCCTGTCTGCCACGAAATGTGAAAACTGAAACCCGTGCTCTGCTTGATCAGCTTGTACTTCACGGGATAGAAATCACCTCTTCGGATAATTTACCAGCCGTCCTGTTCCCTGGAAAAAGTGGTTTGGACACAGCTGGTGGAGATGTTCATGTGAATTATATTCCTGTGTCTCTGCTTTAAAATTGTCTCAAATAAAGTTCAATCGGAAATGCTCAGTGAATTGTAGACAGAAGTTGATCACCAGTCTTTGCCTTACTAACAGGTGGTAACATTATTCTCATTTATTAGGAGTCACTTTTTGTCCAGAGCACTTAGGCCTTGTATTCTCAGGGTATCTGGCTTAGCAAGAGTTAATGTGGGGCTAAGAACAGTACTGTCTACAGTGTGATATAAAGAGACACATTAACTGAGACTAGAGTGAGTTGTGGACTGGACAGAGACCTGTGTAGATAGAGTTAGCCTCCTAGCTTGGCCCAAACCCTGTGCCTATATACATTGTTATGTTACCAATAAAAACTTAATGTTTAACCATACAAGACTCAGAACCTATGCATGTGGCCCACTTATTATACAACATGCCTGAGTTTATCTTACCCGAAAAGCTGCACCTCAGACAGTGCTGTACTCCCTCAGCACTGCACTGTGTCAGCCTAAATTGTAGCTCAAGTCTCTGAAGTGGGGCTTGAATCCCCAAACTTCTGAAACAAAGTTGAAAGAGTGACCCACTGAGCCAGGACTGGCCCCTGATAAACAGACAACCTGAGTCTCGATTCTCATCCAATTATTTAGAAACTTATAATTGAATAATGCATGCATTCCTCACAATGGGGATCACTGGTTTATGGTGGATGAGGGAGTCAAATTCTGTTTTCATTAAACAAGTGTTTCAGACTCGAACGAGTGGTTTGGGTAACTTTCTGCGATTCCATCTAGCTGTCTGTGAAAATGGATAAACACAGGCCTCAGTGAAGTTATGACCAGCCTTCACAAAACACTGGTTAGATCTTATCTTGATCTCTGGTGTCAAATTCAGGGTGCAACCCTTTAGGAAGGGAGTGAAGATCTTGGAGATGTTGCTGAGGAGATTTGATCTCCATATCTGAGGAAGGGTTCACGTGCGTTGGAGGTGGTGCAGTGAAGGTTCACTGGATCAGTCCTTGGGATTATGGCGTTGTCCTATGATGAGAGACTGAATAAATTGAGCCCAAACTCTGTGGAGTTTAGAAGTGTTAGGGGAAGTAAAGTATGAATGTATTGAAAGGGAATGAATTACTTAAAATCTCCAGGCAGCCAGTGCTACCAAGCACATTAACAGTTAAAGTTTACCAGATGAACCTTGCACAGCCTTAGGGCCTGCAAACAACAGAAAGGCCTTGGGAGCCAGACTGGAGACAAAATTGAAAGTAATATAGATGAAGTGTGCTCTTCAACAGATAAGGAAAGGCCATATGGTTCCAGCTTAGATTGGGGGAGAAAGATCTGTCTGGGTGTAGGGGGATGTGTGTACCTATATGTTGACAGGATTGGAATCTGAACAATGTTCTTGTTATGTGACCAGTAATGTATAAATATGCTGAATACTTGTAATTTAGCTGAGTGCTACCTCAAGCTGCTTGAGATGGCTGTCGCCTTGCAATTGCTCAAATAAATGATCGTAAACTGCTCCTGAGCCTCTTGTGGTCCGTTTGTCAAAGCTACCATAACAGTTTGGCTTAGTCAGCAGGATACTCAGATTGGATCCTCAGGATGGCTCTGCAAAGTGGGTGAGTATACTTTATTTACCACCCGTAGTTAGTGCAGTAAGCCTACCCGAGGACGGTCCAAAAGAATCAGGAGGAGGACTCAGGACAGGAGGTGCCGGGGTAGGAGGCAGAGCCAGGGCTACGGTTTGAAATAAACCATAGCCGAAGCTGCGCAGGGAGGCCAAATCCCTAGTGAAATAAGTAAACCAAATAATCAAGTTATCAGAGCCGCGTGAACTAACTGCACAGAGACAGACGGAAATATAAGAACAGAATGCCCTCAGGAAAACAGGAAAGTGTTTTGGAACTCAACTGGGGAGCCATGGACTCCATCACGAGATTGACTGCAGAACAAAAGAGAGTGGGAATATGTGGAAAGATGATTGGGACCCGAAAGGTCCCCTACTGAACTTTTGTAACTTAAAAAAATGAATTGATCTAAGTTACAAGAGCTGTTTGTGCTGAAGATAGAGAGAGAAAGGGGGTAGCCCTTGGGAGGTTAATGAGCAGTGACAGGCAGGAGCAGAGGAAATGTGAACTTCAGTCAGTTTGATTGTTCCTATGGGTGGAGCCTCCAAGACCCCTTCATTCCCCCCACTGCTACTTGAAGTTTCGTTTAGAGTCTGAGAGTTTTAAGTCATTAAGTTCATGTTATAGGAATATAACTACATACCTTTATATATGTGTTTGTTTGTACTCAAGGAAGCATTTGTATGTGAGCTTTAATGTGTTTCCTTCCTTAAATTGTCATTTGTGTGTGTAGTTCAGCACATTAGAGTCAAACGCCCCATATTGGATTAAAGGAAAAGTTTACTCAAACATTCCAAAGTTTTGAGTATAAAGTTTGAGTTGCGATTTCCAGAAAAAATTGCAATTTGAAGGTATTGTAAAGATAAAAGTGCTTGCCTTTGTTTGAGGTGAACCAACTTTGTACCACCCCACTGCAGACTAGTATCACCAGCTTCCAAGCTGATTGGGATTAATACAAACGAGTTACATTAACTCATACGAGTTGGTATTCTAAAATTCTGAGGAAAAAAAATACCTGAAATTCAAAACAATTCTAGGAAAACCAAAAGACATAAACACACGGTCTAGGTGGTTCCAAAAGAGGTTTCTTTTGAAGAGATGAATTAAATATGAAAGGAAATCTGCATCCCAACATCACTGTAATTTGAATTTGGGACAATCTTGAGATGTAAAGTGCAGTGTAGTTTAGAAGGTTACTTTTGAATAACTAGGATGCTTTCCAATTAAAAAATGTGTCAATAAACATATGGGGCCTTTGATCTGGATACAAATCAATACACATGAAAAAGAGGTAGTTTAATTTTGATAGTGTAAATTACAGTTCTTACAAAGTTTAAAATGTGAGATTTGGTTCCTGATAAAGTTCTCAGAAGAGAATTTTTATTTTAAAAAGTTTTGACAACAATTGACACTAATTCAAATGCTGCAAGCTTTTTGTAATTGTCAGTCTGTTCCCAAAATATAAAGTTAAGCTCAAGACCTTGACAAAGTTTGGCTGAAATCCAATTTTTGGCCAAGTTAATGAATCTGGGATAATTCTAAAAAAAATAGTGGGTTACTTTTGAGACAATAAAATGTTGTTTGAAGAAGAAGATAAGGAAACAAAACACGTCAATACCTGATTTCTGTTTTAAAACTGTTATGAGAATACGTTATTGGTTTGTAAAGTCTCTCCAGACAACCTGAACAAGGAAAGATGGTAGATTTGCATGTGTAAAATGGTATGAGGAAGTGAGAGAGAGAGAGAGAGAGGCAGACAGACAGAGAGAGAGAGATAGAGTGAGACAGACAGAGGGACAGAGAGACAGAAACAGAGAAAGAGAGGCAGCAAGACAGGCAGACAGAGACAGAAAGAGAGACACAGACAGACAGAGAGAGAGTGAGACAGAGACACAGAGAGAGAGACAGACAGACAGAGAGCGAGACAGACAGAGAGAGACAAAGAGAGAGACAGACAGACAGACAGAGAGAGAGTGAGACAGAGACACAGAGAGCGAGACAGACAGAGAGAGAGAGACAAACAGAGAGAGAGAGACAGACAGAGAGAGAGAGAGAGTGAAGGAATTTGCTTGGGAGCTGTACAGGTAGCTTCACGGACCAAGGTAGGAGTCTAGGGATCAGCAGATCATACCGGACTAGGAAGTAGAAGTTAGGTCAGAGCAAGCCCAAGTGCCTGGCATAGGGGAGAAGGTAATGGTTAAAGTTGCTCCTGAAAAACCTGGGTTTGCACACAAGTGGATGGGAGCGTATGAGGTAATCATGACCAGTGATAAATGCACTTACGTGGACCTTAGGGGAAAGGGGCGCTGGAAGCCCTGGTCACAACTGAAGCATTTTCTTAACTGATTCTATTCACAGAACTAATCTCAACAACCGACCGGTAATGATTGGGATGGTTATCTGCTTAAGTTCACAGAATGTTAATTGCAACGTCGACGATCGTGGGCATGGCGATGCTGGCAACAAGGTCGGGGATCATCACTGCTTGTCCTGCACTGCAGGAGGGACTTTGGTACAGCACGGACAGTGCTGAACGCGATACACCACGGGGGATGCTAAATGTAACTGTAGGAGAACAAGTGAATTTGAAGCGTAGAAAGGGTTTGCCTCAGATCAGGCACGGAAGTGTCAGGGATATGACACGCATGGGTGTTTGGTGGGGGCTGTTCGGGAAAACTGGCTCTTAATGTTAAGTTTACAAATTTAACTGCTGTGTGCTTTAAGCATAAGGAGTGGGCAGCGGAGTTCAATTTCGTTTGTGAAACAGAGAGTCATGTTTATGTAGCAGGCTTGACAATGTACGCACCAATGATTGTTCATTCCCACCCTAAGAATTCCAAATGGAACATTTGTGGCCCAAACAATAGCGATGTATCGACTTGTGCAAATAGCAATGGTAGATGGACATGGGAGATACACCCTAGAGGGAAGATTAGTATCACTACCCAGCAACCTCCCACGACTGTATCAACAGTCCGAGCAGAGGCAATTGAAGCCTCTCAACCGACCAACCGGCCCACCTTGTCCGGTTATGAGTCCAGGTCTGACGAACAGTCTCGTATTGGTTAATCATAATAAAGTCTTGTATGGTAACGTCCATCATGAGCTGGTACTCGTAGTCTTGAACATATCCGGTATAGCCCTGCCCCAGTGATGCTCAATCCATACTCATGCACTTTATACAGTTCTGATGGGCCAGTTGATGACTGAAGTGGGTCAGTTTAATGGCAAGAGGTGATCAATGGTTATACCCCCAGGCTTAGGAGGGAACCGAATTAAGTGCAGCCTGATAAATGACACTGCTACAATATTGACACCAATGGTTAATTTGATTGATCTGGCAACTGTTGATCAGAAGGTCCAGATCTTGAGCTCCAAGCTTAAGGAAATTTTAGAACAGGAACAGGGAATTCACAACACCCAAGTAAATACAGACCAGGACATGACACAATTAATTCAAAACCTGACTACCGTGCTCGAAAGTCATGTGGGGACTATCAATAAACTGATCAGGATAGGGAATAATATTTCAGATGAAGCGAGCAGAAAGGATGTTTGCAGCACCTATGGATCTTGGGCACAGGAACAAACCCGAGAGAATTTAAGATGAATTAATGAAGGGGTGGCTCCTTTATGGGTAACTAATGAACATTTACTTAATCTTTCACGACATAAGGATCATGACTTGGCTGGTTGCCAGCTCAGAGGTTTAAAACGTGTATATAGAATGAATGTTAAATGTATAGTGAATAATAATATGCTAATAGGCATTGTCTTAGTGATACCTGTTATACCTATGTCAAAACCCGGTAGAACATTATATAGAGTAGAAAATATTGGGGTAATACAGGGGGATTATTATATTAGGTACCAAAACATTCCACTATATGCAGTAGACATAGAAGGGAATATAGTTAGCACCACATTAGAAGGGTGTAGTATAGAGACCACCGCGGTAGTATGTGCACATCCAATATATGAGACGGAAGAAGCAAGGTGCGGATTTAAAACAGCAGCAAATTGTACAATGAAAATTATATGGGCTGCAAAAGGACCAACACGTTACATATATGGGGAATGGGAGATATTGTATTACCACGTGGTAGCAAAAGATCCAGTGTGGGAGCAACCGGATGTGTCCCATCCACAAGCATTCAGTGTGCCTACACCCACAGGTGCCGGCAAGGGTGGGGAAGGTGGAACTTGTCGAAATATACAAGAGAGGAGCAGCTACTATTCAGGTCATGGAAAACCTTAAGGATAACCTGACATTATTTGAATCAGTTCTCCTATGAAATTCCCTTATTACCCGAGCACCTAACGGTGATTTGGAGACAGGCTCAGTAGATATATAGAACTTCCAAACACCGCAGCAACAGGTTAAATCCTTAAGAGAGGATATCGAGCAAATAGATTCCTCCACATGGTGGTGGTGTAATTGGGGCTCAAATGTACAAATACACCCGTGGATTCAGATTATCTCCCATTCCCTGGTTGTGATTCAGCTGATATTAGTTATACATTTAACATACTTCATTCATCGTACCCGAAGGTCACAAAAGAGGTGGCACTGGGGGAACAGGTGAAGAAGAGGTTTAGCAAGTCAGAGGCCTGAATTGAAGGGCCAGATGATACAGATGGTCTGACCTAGTACCTTTTACAACCCAAAGCTGGATACCTGGTCAGCATCAATGAGTGGCGGTATGTAAAGGGACAGACAGTACCACTGTAGTTGGCTACCTTGGGCTAGGCCAAGGGCCAAAAGGGGGAACTGTTGGGGGAAATACAGTAAGAATTTATTGAAAGGGAATGAATTGCTTAAAATCTCCAGGCAATCAGTGCTACCAAGCACATTAACAGTTAAAGGTTACCAGATGAACCTTGGATGAACAGCCTTAGGGCCTGCAAACAACAGAAAAGCCTCGGGAACCAGACTGGAGACAAAGGTTGAATATAATATAGATGAAGTGTGCTCTTCAACAGATAAGGCAAGGCCGGATGGTTCCAGCTTAGATTGGGGGAGAAGGCTCTGCCTGGATGTAGGGTGATGTATATACCTATATGTTGACAAGATTGGAATTTGAACAATGCTCTTGTACGTGACCAGTAATGTATAAATATGCTGAACACTTGTAATTTAGCAGAGTGCTACCTCAAGCTGCTTGAGATGGGTCTCGCCTTGTAATTACTCAAATAAGCGATCGTGACCTGCTCCTGAGTCTCCTGTGGTCCGTTTGTCAAAGCTACCACAACAGAAGCATGAGAGGTGATCTCATTGAAACACAAGTCTCTGAAGGGGTTTGACAGGATAGGCACTGAGAGAATGTTCCCCATGGCACAGTCCCAGGATAAGGGGCTGATCATTTAGGGACTGAGATGCAGAGAATTATCTTCACTCAAAGGGCTGTGAATCTTTGGGATTCTCTACTCCAGAGGGTTGTGGATATTTCCGTGTTGAATACACTTAAGGCTGAGATGGGCAGATGTTTGGGCTCTTAAGGAATCAATGGATGTGGGGAGCGGGCAGGAAAGTGCAGTTCAGGGCGATGATCAGCCATGATCATATTGAATGGCGGAACTCGAGGGGGTCGTATGGTCTACTCCTGCTCCTATTTCTTATGTTCGTATGGACTAGAATGATACCAGTGATGAAGGACTTCAGCTATGTGGGGAGACTAAAGAAGCTGGGATCATTCTCCTTAGAGCAGAGAAGATTAAGGCGAGACTTAATAGAGCTTTTCAAAGTTATGAAGAGTTTTACTAGAGTTTCCAGTGGCAGGAAGGTGGGGAAACAGAGGACAAGCTTTATGATCATTGTCAAAAGAATCAGATGTGAAGTATTATTTTTATGGAGCGAGTTCTGGTGATTTTCCAGAAAGGAAATAGATTCAATAATATGTTTCAAAATGAAACTGAATATACACTAAAGCAGGAAAATAACATGCAGGACAATCAGGAAAGAGCAGGAGAGCTGGAATAGTTGGATAGGTCAGGAAGGGCGATAGGATAGGAGAGAGATGATAGGGAATTGTAGATTGGGTGGAGAGAATGGGAGATTGCAAATGAGAAACAGTGTTTTTTTTAATTCATTCATGGGTTGTGAGCGTCGCTGGCTAGGCCAGCATTTATTGCCCATCCCTAATTGCCCTTGAGAAGGTGGTGGTGAGCTGCCTTCTTGAACCGCTGCAGTCCGTGTGGTGTAGGTACACCCACAGTGCCGTTAGGGAGGGAATTCCAGGATTTTGACCCAGCGACAGTGAAGGAATGACGATACGTTTCCAAGTCAGGATGGGGAGTGATTTGGAGGGGAACTTCCAGGTGGTGGTGTTCCCATGTATCTGCTGCCCTTGTCCTTCTAGATGGTAGTAGTCGTGGGTTTGGAAGGTGCTGTGTAAGGAGCCTTGGTGAGTTCCTGCAGCGCATCTTGTAAATGGTACACACACTGCTGCTACTGTGCATCGGTGGTGGAGGGAGTGAATGATTGTGGATGGGGTGCCAATCAAATGGGCTGCTTTGTCCTGATGGTGTCAAGCTTCTTGAGCTGAACTCATCCAGGCAAATGGGGAGTATTCCATCACACTCCTGACTTGTAGATGGTGAACAGGCTGTGGGGTGTCAGGAGGTGAGTTGTTGGAGAAGTGTTTACTGAGCAATCAGAAGATAGTAAAGGAAGAATGAAAGAGAGATCGAATGCAGAAGGCAGCGTAAGCGAGAGAGAAAGAAATTGAAGATGACTACAAATGAGAAAAATGGCAATGAAATGTTGGACTATGAGTCACTGATATAGGAAGGGGATCAATATCCGATAGAGATACAGAGTGTCCAGTGGGAAAGAGAAGAAAGATTGAAAGAGTGAAATAGAAGGAGGGAGAAGAGGATGGATAAAGTGGCAAAAAGGTAGAGTTGAAAAGAGAGAATGAGTGACAGGTAACAAGGAATGGGGAGCCCCAGATGGAGAAGAAACGAAAGGGAAAAAGAGACAGGCAGAGATGGAGGAACAGAAACATGACCCATGATACAAGAATGGCCCAGTGGTAGGAGAGGAAAGGGAAAGTGAGGTTGAAACTGATTGGTTCAGAAGTGCTCCCTCTGCTGGTAATGCTGAATTCCAACATGTTGTGCATTTCCCCATTTCCCTGCTCAAGAACACATACCACCTCACTTTTGCCACCTTCATATACCACAGGCTGGGATCAGAGAGACACGGACGACTTATCCACCTTCTCAAAGCAACGAGACAGTGATATACACAGGAATAGGGAGAAGATCAACTCTTGGACACACCAATTAACTTCAAGGGGGTGAGTATCAGGGAAGTGAGCCAGAAGGAAGGCGCGGTAGATTCGGGTTTAGAACATTAGAGAGGGAAAGCGTCTTGAAGTCTTTGCCTTGTGACAACCAAAAGTCCAGTGACCTCTCCGGTCCAGTTCCTTGGGTTCAGACTCAACACCACGGGCTGCTGCTGGGGTAAGAAGGAGACAGAGCCGTCCTTGGAATGTGGACACTTTGAGTTTCACAGTAGGGGACATTGGGAATTGATCCCATGGCCCAGCTGTGAAGGTCCATCAGTATAAAGCGGATGGGATCGCTCACAGCTCTCACCAGCATGAAGAGAATTATATTGTGGGTGGAGTTAATTACCAGGAGTTAAGGTACGTGAGTTCCCTCCAGAAGAAACTAAAGATAAAAGGAGACAGGGAGAGATGGAGTGATAGAAAAATAAACAAAGACACAACAAACAGCCCAGTGGGAGGAGAGGGAAGGGAAAGTGAGATTGAAAATGGTGAGGACTGATTGGTTCAAAAGTGCCCCCTCTGCTGGTAATACTGAATTCCAACATGTTCTGTGTGCCTCCATTACCCAGGTGAAGAATACACACCTCACTGCATCACCTAAATACCGCAGACTGAGAGCAAAGAGATACAGACAACTCACTCACCTTCCCAAAGCAACAAGACACTAAGACGGGGAGCAATTCAACTCAGGTGCATCGGCTGGGATCTGGGAGGTAACATCAGAAAGGAGAAACAAGGTGTACAAAGGATTGGGAGATACGGATAAGGACTAGAGTAAGAAATAGTCAGACATTAGGTGGGTCAGAGAAAGAGGGAAAGCAAGAAAGTGTAAATTAGTTTTACAGTGCATATATGTGAAAATATGGAGCGGGGTCAATAAGGTTGGTCAGCTGCTGTTGCAGATAGCTACGTGGGAATAAAATGTTGCTTAAGAAAAGGGTGTAATGATAAACCAGCAACTACAGGCTGTTCAGTTTTACCTTGGTGGTGAGTAAGCTTTTAGAAATGAATGTAATCCGGGACATAGTTAACAGTCACTTGGACAAATGTGGATTCATTGAGGAAATTCAGCAGAGATGTGTTAAGGCCAAATCATGTTTAAATAACTAGAGGTTTTTTGATGAAGATAGACGGTTGGCGAGTACAATAGGGTTGGTCTGGTGTACATAGAATCCTAAAGGAGCTTGATAAAGTGTCACATAACTGGCTTGTTAGCAAAGGGACAGTTTGAATGGATATGACGTTGGTTAAGTGACAGAGTAGTGGTGAACAGAGATTCAAGACTGGAGGAATGTAGTAGAGATTCCAGAGTTTGGCATTAGGGCCCCTGATATTCTTGATCTAAATTAACAATGTAGATTTGGGTGAAAAGGTACAATTTTAAAGTTGGGGATTGACACAAAACTTGGAAATGTTGTGAGCTGTGAGGAGGATGGCGACAGACTTAAAGAGAACACTATTTAATGGACGGACAAGTAACTGATGAAATTTAATGCACAGAAGTGTAAAGTGATCCATTTTTGTGGGAGGAATAAGGGAGCCAGTATACAATAAAGAGAACAATTCTACAGTGGGTGCAGGAGCAGAGGGAACTGGGGTATAGAGGCACAAATCATTGAAGGTGACAGGGCAGCTTGAGAAAGTTGTTCATAAAACATAGGGGATCCTGGGCTTTATAAATAGAGGCAGGGAATACAATAGCAAGGAAGTTATGCTGAACCTTTATAAAACCCTGGTTCAGCCTTAGCTGGAGAACTGTGTCCAATTCTGGGCACCACCCTTCAGGGAGGATGTGAAGACATTAGAGAGGATGCAGGAACGATACACAAGAATGATTCCAGGGATGAAGGACGTTGTGGATGGATTGGAGAAACTGAGGTGGTTCTCCTTGGAGAAGAGAAGGTATAGAGGTGATTTCACAGAGGTGTTCAAAATCATGAGATGTCTAGTTAGTGTAGACAGAGAGAAACTGTTCCCGTTGGCAGAAGGATTGAGAACCAGAGAACTGTGCTTGTGTCTGGCAAAAGAAGCAATGGAGGCAGCGAGTGGTTCAGATCTGAATGCACTGTCTGAGAGTGTGGTGGAGGCAGAGTCAGTTATGGATTTCAGAAGGGAATTGGACAACTGACTGAAGAAGAAACCTATGAGCAGGGCTGTGGGGAAAGGGTGGAAAAGTGGACCTAGCTGAATGGCTCTTGCAGAGAGCTGGGAGAGATGTGACGGGCCGAATGGCATCCTCCTATGCTGTAACCATTCTACCATTAACATCCGCCTGAAGGTCAGAAGGAAGGTTCCGGCAGAATTGGTTTCACAGGTCGGGATTTTCCATGCCCACCGGCATCGGGCGTGTTCGGTGGTGGTGAGCGGGCAATACGGTGCAATCGGTTTCACAATGGCACAAAACCGGTTCTTTTCCACCATCGGACATCGGGGACCTCATTGTAATACATCTGTACATCATTATTAGGCAACCCACCGGAATCGTCCTGTATCCCCACCCACCCACCCACCCCCTCCCAGTCCTTCCCACCGACTTGTGGAGGGGAGGCGGTGTTAAGTGATGCCCTGCAGCTGAGACAGTTCAGGCACAGTCACATTGATATGGGCCTCAAGCTTCTCTGCCCACTCAAACAACACAGAGGCATCAAAGTACCACCAAGTGCTCCAGAGCTTTTCACCCCTCGGGCACAGACTGCAAAGTCATGAGCATTTTAGTGGACGGCAGAACAGTTGGACGACGGCGCACATTGTACAATCTCCTTGCTAAAGCTGACCATGGAGCAGTCACTGATGGAAGCGCTCACAGCCTCTTGCAGTGTCAGCATCCAGGTTTGGACCAGTCTCCCTCATGGTTCAAGCTAGCAGCGCAGCCTTGCGGTGCGGGTTAGGAGAATGCCTGCACCTGAGCTGAGAGCACAGTATGCAGTCCAATGGGCAAAGCTGCTGCCAATGGGAGTGGGGCAGAGGTGGATGGGGTACTGGGCAGCCATAGAATCACAGAATCACAGAATTTTTACAGTGAAGAAGGAGGCCATTCAGCCCATCGTGTCTGTACCAGCTCTCTGAGCATTTTAACTTAGTGCCAATCTCCTGCCTTTTACCCATAACCCTGCACATTGTTTCTATTTAAATAATCATCCAATGCCCTCCTGAATGGCTCTAACGAACCTGCCTCCACCACAATTCCAGGCAGTGCATTCCAAACCCTAACTACTCGCTGTGTGAAAAAGTTTTTCCTCACCTCGCATTTGCTTCTTTTGCAAAACACTTTAAAACTGTGCCCTCTGGTTCTTGATCCATTTATGAGCAGGAACAGTTTCTCCCTATCAACTCTGTCCAGACCCCTCACGATTTTGAAAACTTCTATCAAGTCTCCTCTTAGCCTTCTCCTCGACAAGGAAAACAGCCCCAACTTCTCCAATCTTTCCTTATAACTGAAGTGCCTCATCCCTGGAACCATTCTCGTAAACCGCATAGAGTCATAGAGGTCTACAGAACAGAAAAAGGCCCTTCGGCCCATCAAGTCTGCGCCGGTCAAACATGTACCTACCTATTCTAATCCCATTTTCCAACACTAGGCCCATAGCCTTGGCATTGCAAGTGCACATCCAAATACTTCTTAAATGTTGTGAGGATCTCTGCCTCTACCACCATTTCAGGCAGTGAGTTCCAGGTTCCCACCACCCTCTGGGTGAAAAAATTCTTCCTCACATCCCCTCTAAACCTCCTGCCCCTTACCTTAAATCTATGCCTCCTGGTTATTGATCCCTCCACCAAGGGGAAAAGTTCCATCCTGTCTACCCTATCTATGTCCCTCATAATTTTATACACCTCAATCATGTCCCCCCTCAATCTCCTCTGCTCCAGGGAAAATAATTCCAGTCTAGCCAATCTCTCCTCATAACTAAGACTCTCCAGCCCAGGCAAAATCCTGGTAAATCTACTCTGCACTCTCTCTGATGCAATCACATCCTTCCCATAATGCGAATTCCAGAACTGCACTCTCTCCAGTGAGTTCACACCCTTTCTATAGTGTCGCGCCCAGGACTGTACACAATACTCCAGCTGAGGTCTACCCAGTGTCTTATATAAGTTCATCATAACCTCCCTGCTCTTGTATTCTATGCCCCTATTAATGAAGCCTAGAATACTGTATGCTTTAGAAACAGCTCTCTCCACCTGTCCTGCCACTTTTCATGACTTAAGTACATATACAACCAGGTCTCTCTGCTCCTGCATATCCTTTAGAATAGTATCCTTTATTTTATACTGTCTCTCCATGTTCTTTGTACCAAAATGTACCACCTCACACTGCTGCACATCTGCCACCAATCAGCCGACTCCACCAATGTGTACGGCTCACTATCAGCGAACAGTTTCTTGGGAGGGGTTCCAGTTTATACATTAACCTATCCTGATCACAGCAGCAAATTAGCAAATAGCATAAAATAGCAAATAGCATATTTAGCTCTGAAGAAGAGTCATACGGACTCGAAACTTAACTCTGTCTTTCTCTCCACAGATGCTGTCAGACCTGCCGAGCTTTTCCAGCATTTTTTGTTTTTGTTTCAGATTTCCAGCATACACAGTATTTTGCTTTTATCTCAGTGTTTAATTGACTGCCACTTCTCTTCCAAGAATGCCTACCTGGAAGAAGTATTGCTCTTCTCTCCGACAGGATTTCAGTTTGTCTCCTTCGTCCTGTTCACCTTCATTGTTCACCATTTCCCTCCTGGTGTTTGACAAGGTGTTTACTAAAACCCGCTTTCACAACCATATTTCCTTCCTCAGTGACTGTCTCCATCTCTGACCTACCCCACGTGGATTCCAACTAAAGTTCCATCCCTCATGTTTCGAACCCACCCAGGATTACAGGTATCTCCGGGACATACAACGCGCCTCGGACTGCTGTACTCGCCACATCCTGAGATCCACGCTCAGTGCCATGTGTCGCTATATTAACACACTCGACCTCTCTCTCCAGCAGCACCGACTCACCCTACCTCAAAGCTGTCCTTGCCCCCAGTTTAATTTTATTCTTTGTCTCATCTGACACCTTAACAAGAAGCTTGTTTTAATCTGAAGAAGAACCATTCGGACTTGAAACGTTAACTCTGTTTCTCTCTCCACAGATGCTGTTAGACCTGCTAAGTTTTTCCAGTATTTTCTGTTTTTGTTTCAGATTTCCAGTATCTGCAGTATTTTGCTTTTAAGCATAAATACAGAATTAGCTTTAGAATGCTATTGTACTGCAAATGTTCATCAGCAATTTTATGGGACCAACAGATATTCAAAAAGCCTATCAGCATTCATATTTCAGCAAAACTCAATGCTAAGTAAATAGTTAGACTAACACAGTAACATTCTTCTGTTGTATAAATTAATCATCTTTATTACCACTTCACTTATGCTTAACCATAAGACAGCCTGTTTACACTGAAGTTACTTTTTTGGCATTCAGACAGACCAAGTCCATGTTGCGATCTAGTGTGCAGGAAAACAGCAGCTAAATTTCATCTTTGCCTTCAAACTGAAAAAAAAACAAATAAACGGATCAGCAGTAATCCATAAGAATTGAATAAGGGTGATTGACGTCCAATAATAGACAGCATTTGCTTAAATTCTGTTCTGTTTTATTAGTGCAGCGCTCTAATCTCTGGCTAATGCAAGTGGTGGCCAGCACTCACCGGGAAGTATTAAGGGGCCTTCAGAGTTAACCAGGACACGTTCTTAGTACACCCATGCTAACCTACACATCTCTCTCTTTCATCCTGCAGCGGGAATATATCAGGATCATGGAGCCTGGTGAACTAGCTGTATGCCTGATGGCCTACGGACCACAAAGATGACAGAGGAGAAAGGGACTGAGGATCCTGGCTGTGCAGAGGCACCAACAGCACCCTCAGGAAGAAGGGGCTGCTGGCACTCCCGCACACGCTGCCCAAGAGCCACGGCGAGCCATCACTGGCTGGTGCCTAGAGACGCCCACGGTCTAACGAAGCCGCCTTTCATCCCTACAGATGACCAAGAACCAGTGTCGCTGAAGACTGCGCATGTCTAGGGAACTGGTTGGTCACATCCTCCACCTGCTTCACAATCTGGGTCCACGGGAACATGGAGGGCATCCACTGCCTGTGGCCATGAAAGTGACCACGGTGCTCAATTTCTATGCCAGTGGCTCCTTTCAGGGCTTTACAGGTGACCTCTGTGGATCTCTCAAGCCTTCAGCCACAAATGCATCCATGACATCATGGATGCCATCTTTGCGAGGGCACACAACTTTGTACATTTCGCCCAGGACAAGGACAGCCAGGATGCAAGAGCTATTAGATTTGCCAAGATCTCAGGTTTCCCACAGGTGCAGGGAGCGATCAACTGCACTCACGTAGCGCTCAGATCTCCATCGCAACACAGGTTTTGCACAACATCAACCGCAAGAGGTTCCATTCGCTGAAAGTGCAGCTGCTGTGCGACCACCAGAAACACATCCTGCAGGTGTACGCACGGTTTCCGGGGAGTGTGCACGACGCCTACATTCTCAGTCAGTCACAGATCCCTGATGTCTTCCAGGGTCCACAGAAGCTGCAGGAATAGCTCCTCGGGGACAAGGGCTACCCGCAGAGAGCATGGCGGATGACACCTGTGCGGCAGCTTCAGACTGAGCAGAGCGCCGCTATAATGAGGCACGTGCTGCAATTCACAACTTGGTGGAGCAGACCATCAGGATGTTGAAGATGAGGATCCAGTGCCTGGACCGGTCTGGCGGAGCCCTGCAATATAGTCCACGGACGGTGTCACTCATCGTCATCACCTGCTGCGCCCTTTACAACCTGGCGCTCCAGCGGGGTGAGGAGCTGGCTGAGGAGGAGATGCAGGAGCTGGAGGTCTCCTCCGATGAGGAGGACACCAACGGGGATGAGGGTGAGGAGGTCCTCGAAGGCAATGATGACGGGGATGAGGCTCTCACACTGTCTAGACGAAGCAGCGTGCTTGGGAGGCCCTCATAGCTGCTAGATTTGCGGATGATGATGATGATGACATGCAGTGAGGTGACCCCATAGATCCCCACATTGCGTCTGTGAATGTTTGACTCCAGTCTGGCTTATGGCAATGCACATACCCTCTGAAAGAATTTTCCTGTCATGGAGACACAGTGGAGACCCTAATAGTCACTCGATTACAGGAGGATGATGACAACATGCACTGAGGACACTACACATAGCCTCTGAGAGTGTCTGACTCCTGTCTGGCGAGGGCAGCTCGCTTGCGCTCTGTGATCAGGGTCATATCATGGAGACGAGCCATGAAACTTTAGAAGCATCTGATCCTTTGTCCACCTTCAGCACCTGAGCTCTTCAGGAGCTGGAGCACAGCATCACTGGTCACAGATACTGAAGAGATGGGGGCCAGCCCCACCTTAAAGGTGCTGAGAGCACACAGAGAGAATGATGGAACTCTGTGATGCCTGCCCACGACATTCTGGCAGCAATGACAAGCACCATCGAGGTGCAGGCCCCATTAATGTGTCCAGGGAGTCTGAGGCTGGACCATCACTTTGGTCTGAAGGCTGCACAGAGCACAGGGAAGAGGCCCTGGACTGAGACACTTGCCTTTATCTTGTACAGAAAGGTTTCACATCTGAGTGACAAGAACACTGCTCATCAGAACAAGGTAGCCATAGGCAGGGAGACATTCTTGGGAGTTTATTCACAATAGTGGACCATACCCAGGCTGTGCAACTGCATCTTAAACTCCTAACCCTGCCGTTATGTCTTGGTGCTCCCTGGACATCCACAGCAGAGGTGGAGGCAGCCTACTGACTGCCATACCCTGTCTGTGATGACTTTGGCAGGTGTCTTCTGGAGGGCTGAGACTTGGAGGGCTCTGGCTTGCTTTCGGGGTCCTGCTGTGTGGCAGTGACACCCTCCTCAGCCTGTGAAGCAAGATCTACGGAGGTCACAGGAAGAGGGGATTCAAATAGGCCGGTCACTCCCAAAGTCACCTGGATGGATGGCCCCGGGGTGTGCACTTGCAGATCCTCCTCCCTATGGTGCCTGGGGGCCCCAGGTTGACTCCTTGAGGAGAGTGGGTTACTAGAGTGAGATCGAGCTGCCCGGCACCCCTCTCATGTACACAATGTTGGAGGCCAGCTATGTCATCAGCAGTGGAGTTGAGCCAGAACAGCAGTACAGGAGTGACGTCCTGGACTAAGGTCTCCATGGCGACCACCATCCTACCAGCATTGACCTCGGTGCATTGGCATACTGGCACTATCACCTCAGACTGAAGGCAGACGGACTCCTCCATTGTGCCTTACAATCTGAGGAGTGCAGCGGACATCCCTTCCTGGTGTTCCTGAGCTTGCCTTTGCAGCTCCAGCAACTGTGACATGACTGTGCCCAAAGGGTCATCATCTGACTTGGACTCAGCAAATTTTTGGCCTCCAAGTGCCAGAACCAGGGAAGTCCTGCTGCCACCTGCTGTGGATCAAAAAGTGTGATGTGCTCACCAGATTGTGATCCCTAGTCTGTTCTAAAGCTAGGTTCCATCGAGGTGTGTCTGTCTGCACTGGTGGACGGTGTGGGTGAACGCTGTGATGGGACTTCAGGGAAGGTGCCTCCAGGTTCCTCTTCAGAGATTTCTTCAGGGCTTGATTGGAGGCCCTGTGTCATGGACTCTGTTGGCTGTTTCTCAGATGTGCCTGTGAAAGCAAGGGAAGATGACTAGTGTATGACAGTGGCCTGTGAAACAGGACACATCACTCAGCATGGTTGTCTGATGGGTGTTGCACTGCTGGATCCTCACTTGGTAGAGCAGCGCCGAGCTCACCGTCAGCACAGGAACAGTCCAGATCCTTGCTGGCCAGCTGGATGGCTCTGTTTTCAAAGTCCATGAGGATCTTGATTTCAGACATTCCTGCACTGGTCTGCAACCTCTCCCTCTTGGTGTGTGCCAATTTAGCCTGAATGACTAGAGATGGAGCGAGTATAAAGCAGGACCCCTGCCAGGCCAGATGATAAGTATGCGTGACATGTGTGGATGGTGAGTGGTCCCATGGACGGGATGAGGACAATGACGGTGAGTGTGAGAGAGTGAATGGTGATGTCCCTTGGACCGGCAGTGAGTGAGATCCCTGTGGATGTGCGATGGGTTTGTGAGTGTGTGAGTTGGGAGTGCTGAGACCTGGCAGAACGGAGGAGATCATTCATCCTCTTGTGGCACTGGGTCGCTGCCCTCTTTTGGAGGGTGTTGGCAGTGACCACCGCTGCCACCCCCTCCCAAGGCTAGTTGGTCATGGCCGCTGCCCACCCTGTGGCCAGAGCGGAGATGGGGGTGCCGGGGGGTGGAGGAGGGGGGAATGAGGATATCCCAGCGGGACTTCACTGCATCTGGAAAGCGTCCTAGTGATGCGTTGCTGAACCTTTTTGCCTTTCAGGGCCACGTCTTCCCCACAGCAGTCCTGGTCTGGAGGCACCGAGATGTGTGCGCGTTGGCTGCACTTTAACCATGGTGCCCGGCGTGATGAAGAGGCGAGGTAATGATGATGGCGGGCGTGTGAGAGCCCACCTTCCGGGGGGCGTTGTGGTGTTTCCCGGGAATGCATAAATAATGTAGCGGGATCCGGACGATATGGCATGAAAACCCGGCATCGTGGTCAGTAAGGGAGGGGGGGGTGTGTAGTTTTACAGCCCCCTACCCCACATCGTGCAAATTTGACGTTTCCAGTCTCAAAGCCAGTCCTGACCTGTTGGAAAGGGGAGTGTCTCAAAATAATTTCCCCAGAAACGAAACTATCAGCCGCTCCCTGCTTCAATAAAAAGCCAGCGGATTCCCCACTGACAGACTCCGGTGGTTACCGAAGAGTTTGGTGCCTTGGAGCGAGACCCAACAACCAACATCATGGGCGGTTTCCTCAGTACGATCATCAACTTTTTCACTGACGACTCAGGTCCTGTGCTCCCAACGACCAGACCTCAACACCTCCCAGCGACCAGACCTCAACACCTCCCAGCGACCAGACCTCAATACCTCCCAGCGACCAGACCTCAATACCTCCCAGCGACTAGACCTCAACACCTCCCAGCGACCAAACCTACAAGCTGGGCCATTGGAGAGTCCAGACATAATGATGAGAGGCAGTTCTTCCAACTCTTCTTCTCAGGGATGAACCAGGTCCTGGGATACCAGGGAATCCTGCAACGGTGGGAGACGGAGGTTCAGCGAGTGCAGAACACTAACGGTGATCGATATAAAATGAAGAACGTGTGGCTGGACCGCCGTGGGTATGTGGAGACACTGCAGCGAGTGCAGAAGTTTGTCTCAGGCAGGCAGTTCAGCAGTAAACTCAGTCAGTTATCCAAATTGGCGAATGATGTGGTGTGCCGGAGAGAAGGACAGTTCAATGCTGCAAAGAGAGACAACCGCGCTGACCCCCAACATCTAATAGTGTTGGAGAAATGGCGAGCTGTGAGGAACTCTCTGTGGAACCTACTTTAAAAGGGGAAGAGCAGCTCTCCGCTGAACCCTTGAGCTCCATTTGCCTGATGTTTCCATGAAGCCGATGGACAATGTAACAAATGGCGCTTGTGAATCCAGAGCAGTTTCCTGTCTCCACCTACATCAATGATATTCGATGTTGCCATGAAGCAACGATCAGACAATATTACATCGGCTGCGCCTCTCAAACGGCTTAACTCCGTTTAAGACCCTGGAGTGGACTTGAGGCCCACATGAAGCCCACAACCTTCCAACCCAACCGCAAGAGACCGTCCAACTGAGCCACAGGCCAGGAGCGGTTGATTCGATGCTTCCATTCCGATGAACTAATTTAGGCGATTTTTAAGTGAGAATTGGGTGAATTCTGGTTAATTCGGGAGATTTGGTTTCTGGTGGCCAATAAGTCACACTGTTTTCATTGTAGAACAAACTGGGATTTATCCCACTATTTTGGGCTTAATTTCACTGCTTTTTCTCCCTGAAAAATGGGGGGAAAACCAGTACGAGCATCATAGCCAAATATTATAAAGGAGCTGCTGTGCTGTTAATAAATGTCAAACTTAGTTTATCTTGGGTTTATGGGGTGACTTCTACCATTCTGTCTGCCATTATGTGAAGGCTGAAACTCATGCTTTTCTCGATCAACTTGCTTTCCACGGGGTGTGGCTCATCTATTGAGAAAGTTTGTATCAATTCGTTTTTCGGGACGACGCCTCCTTGGAAAGGGATTTGCCACCGTTCCTGTGATTTGTATTGTTGTAACATAGCTTTACTCCCAAATATACCCCAATCAGAAATGATCAGTGAATTGGAAACGGTATTAGATTCACGGCTCTCCTCCCCAACAGGGTATGATAGAATTCTCTTTTATTAAAATGACGGATTACTTACTTGTTTTAAACCGTTGTGTCACTTTTCATGCTTTAGTGCACACGCATCGGGAGTAACAAATGCAGAATCCGGTCTCCTTTGAGAGAGATCAGACGACACATTTACATCACTTAATTCATGGGTCTGTGTTGAATGCGTGTTCCAAAACCGAGGACTCAGGTACCTCTCACTCCACAATGCACTGTGAGTAATGGTGCACCGCATCCCACTATCCAGTAACCCATTTTGTTCTATCCTCACAAGGGGCTCGTGAAGAGTGAATCGTTCTGGTTTGGAATGCACTGCCTGGTAGGATATTGGATGATATTAAATGGTCACCTTTAAAAGGGAACTGACTACACGCTTGAATGGAAAGTATGTCGGGCTACCGGGACAGGACAGGAGAGTGGGAATAATTGAATATCTCCTTCCAAGAGCCAGCACTGGGTGAATGGGCTGAATGGACTCTGTGCTGTGTGTTTCGTTCAATTCTACGTCACATTCAAGACAGTGATGAAGACTCAGAGGCAAATGTGGCTTTCAGGAATCTACATCACTCCTGGTTTTACCCATCAGACTGCCACCTTGTGATTGAGAATGGAAGTGACGGAGAGAGGTGGGTTGGGGGTAGAAGTGTGAGTTGCTCAGGGAGGGCGGTAGTAAAGGAGAAAGTTGGAAAGAAACAATAGAGAATGAAAGATGATGTGAATGAGAAACGGGCTGACAGAAATATTGAGTGAGCAAATGGACGGCAGAAAAGGGAGAATGAGAGAGAGAGAGACTGGAGGAGGCAGTGAGAGAGGCAGGAGAGATTGAAGATGAGTACAAATGAGAGAATAACAGAGAGTGGCTAATGAGCCGCAGATATAGGAAGGGCTGAATGACTGATCGAGTGAGGAGATTGGGCCTTTATTCTCGAGTCTAGGAGACTGTGAGGTGATCTCGTTGAATCCTACCCTTAGGAACCACCGGTTTATAGTGAGGCCAATAAGTCACACTGTTTACATGGCATGGACTTGTCAGATTCGCTCTGGCCAAATCAATTTCCGCGATTCCATCATTTTCCCTACGAATGGTAAAATAGTGTCATTAACTCTTAATACATAAAAGGACTGAGATTACATTTTAAGTAGGATCATTTGCTTCTGGTGACTCACTGAGTCACATTCTGTTTTGAATTCAGTGATTCGGGGAGAGTTTTTCCTCACAATTCTGTCTGCCACGAAACTTGCAAACTGAAACCCGTGCCCTGCTTGTACAGGGCAGATAGAGTGTGGGACATGGTGGGGGGGGGGGGGGGGGGGGGGGGCGGTGGTGGGGGTGCGGGGCGGCGGCCTCACCGTTCATCGCTTTGCTGACGTATGGAAAGTGTGTAGAAATGGAAAGTAAATAGAAGCCAGAGTGGGAAATCGAAACTAGCTGCTGTGAAGTCACTGCTCGAGGCAGAGGACAAGAGCCAGGCGGAGGACAGTCGGAGGGATAGAGGAAGGAAAACAAAAAACAGAATTACCTGGAAAAACTCAGCAGGTCTGGCAGCATCGGCGGAGAAGAAAAGAGTTTACGTTTCGAGTCCTTATGACCCTTCGACAGAACTAGAGCAGAACTGATAGGGGAAGGGTTGTGGTCTCTGACCGACAGCTGCCATGGGTTGCTGCTGGAGCGACCTGTTTGGAGATCCTTCCTCGGCCACCCCCCAGTCTATTGTTTATTCTGTAGGTCGGTCCCATCCTCCCGGCTCAGCGCATGGTCATTACAGGAACGTCGCTAGTGAGGAGGAGAGTGAAGAGGAGGAGGAGGAGGAGGAGGAGGGCAGCGGCTACGGTCATGTAGAGGAGAGCAGCAAAGATGACGAGCGCCAGTTCTTCCTGACTTTCCTCACGGTGCTGGACCGCCGCCAGCCCTACCACGGGACGCTGCAGCGCTGGAAGAACGAGGTACATTGGGCGGGGGAGGAGGGCAGCCACATCCTGAGGTGGGACTACATCTGGCGTGAGGACGGCGTCGGCTACCTCAGGACCCTCGACCGGGTGTCGCAGTTGGCGGAGCTGAACCAGTTCACCACGGCGGACTTGGGCCGGCTGGTGTTTTTGGCGAAGAGGGTGGTGAAACAGAGGAAGGGGGAATATTATCATGCCAGGAGCCTGGGCAGAGCCAACTGGAGGCACGAAAAGGTGTTGAAAGGCTGGACTGAGTTGTTGGATGTCCTTGAAGGTTTAATTAATTGAGACAGAGAGGCGTTAGCGTGATGAAACTTCCAGCGGTGGGGACAACCCGCCCAGCCCCCAGCCTCACCAAGATCCTCTACAGGGGTGTTTCTAAAGTCCTCGCGAAGCGCTTCCGCATACCAAGGGGTGACAGAGGATCTGTCACTCATTTTAAATCAGAGACTGATAGATTTCTTTGTCGACCAAAGGTCTTAAGGGACATGAGGGGAGGGGGCGAATGTGAACATGTAGGTCGCAGGTAGGCTACGACCTTAGCAGCACAAGCTCGAGGAAGGGGTGGGGGGGTGCCGGTGGTGGTGGGGGGAGGTGGGCGGTGGATGGCCCCTTCTGTTCCTGTTCCTGGGCTCCTGTATATGGGATCATTTTGAACCCAGCCTGGCTTCACTCGCCGCCCTGATCCTACTCTCCCTTGAAGTTATTGGGCGGAGTGTCCATCTGACATTCCAGCCAATCCGCTGGGAATTTCACTTGGGCTTGTTGGGGTTAAAATCCCGGCCCCCCCCCCCCCCCACCTGCCCCCACCCCCCCCCCCCCCCCACCAACCACCACCACCCCCACCACCCCCCCTCTCCCCCTCCTCCCCAAACAGGGAGGTTCAGTGCCTTATCCCCGGGAAATTAGCTGGTCTCAGTTAGGTCCCGGTGTTTGGTTACGGCAAAGGGTCTTGGCACTCCAGGATTTAGGGAAGTAGGAACACGGGAGCAGGTCAGCAAGTAGTGCCGGCTCCTGCCTGCTATCCAGTCAACCACCGCCCCCCCTCCCCCCCCCCCACACCCCCCTCGCAAGTGACAGGAGACAAGGATCTCATATCCCTCCCCATGGTGGAAGAGTCTGCAAAGACGCACTGGGGATTTATTCTCACCTCGCTACCTGGGAGTAGAGAGGAAATTGCTGATTGTCCCTCCTGTTATAGAAACCGCCCTGATCTTCATTCATATTGAATTTGTTTTTTTAATTAATTCACGGGGTGTGGGCTTCACTGGCTGGGCCAGCATTTATTGCCTGTCCCTAGTTGCCCTTGAGAAGGTGGTGGTGAGCTGCCTCCTCGAACCGCTGTGGTGTAACTCTTTCGAGTCCAACCAAGTAAACTAAATTAACAAAATCAGGGATAAATTAAAGGGCAGCCCCTTAAGGGGAAACTGCAAAAACAAAGACAAAATGCAAAGGAAGCTTACCAACATTAAATCAAAATGTGATCAAAAGGGTCTATAAAGCACCCAAGTCCCCATGGTGCACATCAAACATGGAAAGCCTCGACAGTGCCAGCAGACACCGTGTGCTCCCTCTCCAGGAACACCCTGCCGCAAATGTAGCTGCGGAAGAGGGGCAAACAGTCGGGTTGGATGACCCCCCTCGATCGCCCGCTGCCTGGACCTATTGATGGCCAACTTGACCAGGCCCAGGAACAGGAGTCCTCCTCCCTCCCGGCCCCTCTCCCCACCGGGTGCCCGTAGATCAGGAGCGCGGGGCTGAAATGCAAACAAAACAACAGTAAAAGGTTTTTCAAATAACTGAAAAAGGAGTGCAGCCTACAACACCCTATATAGACGTGGTCCACGGACTCCACAAGACTGCAAAAGGGGCAGGGATCTTGGGAGTCCATGAACCGACACATCCTGCGATTGTAGGGGACTGCTGCTTGCAATACCCTCTACCCCAGATCCCCGATTGAAAGGGGAGGACTCCCATGTAGAGATCCCCCCCACTGGGAACCTATGCCGCTGGGCAACAACAAGACACACCAGGGCATGTCCGGGCGGTGGGCAAGGAAGTGATGGGTGTGCAGCAGCAGCCTTTACAGGAAACCCCTCCATGCCAAGCTAAAGGACACGGAGGGCATTTCCGTGAGGTGCTCAGGTTGCAGGGCACTGGCTCCCGAGGGAAGGTTTGGGGCTTGGGGCCAATGTGGAATTCTGTCCGAACAGGGGGACGCTCAGACGGAAGACCCCTGCACACCTCCGCCACCTCGAGACCCAGTTTGACGTTGGGGCTGAGCACGACCTGAGGTCTTAAATGGCACTGGCCGCGAGCTGGACATTCATGGACGTGCGACACGCTAACTCTTGTGGAATCGTCCAGCCCTGTTCTCCACCACCCAACACATCTCTGATCCTGATCACCCCGGCAGCCACAGCCCTCCTCTCCGCCAGCCACCGAAAGTGGCAGAGGTGTAGATTCCTGAGCAGCGGCACTCTGACAATAGCGTTATCCCCAAATCTGTCATCTGACCCCCTTGGTGCCCAAAAAAGCTATCAACCTATGAATAATACACAGTGCTGTTAGGAAAGGGGGTCCAGGATTTTGACCCAGCGACTGTGAAGGAACAGTGATATATTTCCAAGTCAGGATGGTGAGTGACTTGGCGGGGAACTTCCAGGTGGTGGTGTTCCCATCTGTCTGCTGCCCTTGTCCTTCTAGATGGTAGCAGTCGTGGGTTTGTAAGGTGCTGTGTAAGGAGCCTTGGTGAGCTTCTGCTGTGCACCTTGTGGATGCTACACACTGCTGCAAATATAAATCAGACAGTTCTTATGCCAGGCAGCCAATCCCTCATGCTAGCTTTATGTCTGGACAGGAAGTTGAAAAATTCCCCTTCAGCTGTTTTGATTGCCCTGCTGGGCTTTCACATGAAGAATAACCACATGGGAGTGACATAGAAATTACAGCACAGATTATAGGCCATTCAAGCCAACCCTTTACGCTCCACATGAGCATTCTCCCACCCTCTCTCATCTTACTCTACCCCTCTATTCCCTTCTCTCCCTTATACAGCCCTCCCTGTAAGTGCATCCGTATTATTCATAGATTGATGGCTTTTTGGGGGGCACCAAGGAAATCAAATGACAATTTGGGGATAGTGAGGGAAAGTGGACTTTTTAAAAATTCTTTCATGGATGTGCGCCTCGCTGGCAAGGATGGCATCTGTTGCCCATCCCTAATTGCCCTTGAACTGAGTGGCTTGCTCAGCCATATCAGAGGGAAGTTAAGAGTCAACCACATTGCTGTGGGTCACATGTAGGCCAGACCAGTAAGGGCCCGCAGATTTCCTTCCCTAAAGGACATTAGCCAACCAGTTAGGTTTTTTTAACAACAATTGATGGTAGTTTCATGGTTGCCATTACTGAGACCAGCTTTATAATTCCAGATTTATGAACTGAATTTAAATTCCACCAGCTGTCATGGTGAGATTTGAACCTGTGTTTCTCCCAGAGCATTAGCCCGGGCCTCTGGATCACTAATCCACTGACATTACCACCGACAGGACCATCTCCATAACATTGACGACCTCAACTGGGTCACACTAAAGCCTTCTGCTTTTTAGAGAAAAGTAGCCCAACCTGTTCAGTCTTTCCCGATGGTTATAGGAAAAGGGGAGGCTGGATCTCTCCAACCACCCCTGGATTCAGGGCCCAGAAAATCTCAGCCCAATGGCCATCATTCAACTCCTAACTCCACCATCTGCTGTGGTGGGATTTGAACACAGGTCCCCAAAGCATTACCCTGGGTTGTTCGATTACTAGTCCACAACATCACTACACCACCACCATTCTTCCTTCCCCAGGGTCTTCCAGAGCATTGAGTTGATCAACTCCCTCAGTGGTGAGTTTATCTGATCCACATGGGCCTCTGTTCAGGCTGAGCCTCCTCAACACACGAATGGTTGTCTCTGAAGTGGCTGACTTATCTCTCGCCTTCCTTGATCTCAGACAGAAAACTAATGCATTTATTCATACCTGTACCTGGTAGAGCTATTTGGTTTGTTTATATAGCCTCAGGTAGCATTACTGAGGGAGGGGAGGTGGACATGAAGTTCACACAGTGATCATGCAGTCATGCTCAGGATAGGGTCACGCATTGCAACGTGGACCAAATAGTTTCTGCTACACGATGTGCTGTTTCCATGGCGATGCTTTAATTATTTTCTGCCACAACCATCCGTTAGCAGGACATTTACGTTGCTTGACTTGCATTAACAGAAAAAAAACCTCTCATCTCACATTCTCCTGGACAGGGAGCTTTCCGTGGACTCCTGGCTCTGTCTGCACTCCACCAGTCTAGGGCTTTCCCATCCATTTTAACAAGTCTTTGTGGGCTGGTGAGTTTTTCTCTCCTATTTGGTCATGGATGGGACGTAGGCATTGCTGGTGAGGCCAGCATTTATTGCCCATCCTTAATTGCTCTTGTTCAAAGGGCATTTATGAGTCAACCACATTGTTCTGGAGTGACATGTAGGCCAGACTGGGTAAGGATGGACAGATTTCCTTCCCTAAAGTGCATTAGTGAACCAGATGGGTTTTTACAACAATGGCTGGCTTCATGGTCACCATCAAGCATTTAATTCCACAGTTTTATTGAATTCAAATGTCACCATCTGCAATGCTGGGATTTTAAGCCATGTCCTCAAAGGATTACCCTAGAACTCTGGAATCTGGGTCTCCAATAACAATACCACTTTTCCACTGCCTCCCAGAAGTGGAAAACTTTGTAACACTCCTGCGAAGTACCTTGAGGCTGTTTTGTAGCTTTAATGGCGCTGTATAAATACAGAGTTGCTGCTGCCGCTATCCCTTCCCAATGGCAAAGTATATTCAGGATGGGGAGCAAGAGGCAATATAAACAAGTCAAATAGCTCTACAGGTACAGATATGAATAAGTGCATTGCTTAACTGTCTGAGATCAAGGAAGTTGAGAGAAAGTCAGTCACTTCAGAGACAACCATTCATGTCTTAAATAAGTTCAGCCTGAACAGAGGTCTGTGTGGACCAGATAAGCTCACTGAGGGAGTTGATCAACTCAATGCTCTGGAAGATCTTAGGGTAGGAAGAATGGTGGTGGCAATGTGGTGGTATTGCAGACTAATAATCTGATGACCCAGGATAATTCTCTGGGGACCTGTGTTCAAATCCTGCTAAAGTTGATGATGGAATTTGAATCCTATAAAATGCTGGAATTAGAAGTTGAATAATGACTATGAAGTGATTGTTGTAAAAACCCATCTGGTCCAGGGAAGGAAATCTGCTACTCTGGCCTACATTGATGACAGCAGTGTGGTTGACTCCTTAAATGCCCACCTTCTCAAGGGCAATTAGGGGTGGGGCAATAAATGCTTTAATAACACCACCTCCAATGAATGAAGAAAAGCCATACCACACATGAGGACAAAGCTGTATAAACTCTGCTGACTACCACCACTTAGATTTTAACCTATTCAGTAGCTTGTTAATCTAATGTCAGCTATCTAGAGACTTAACCCACTCCATTCTGCAGTAACGTGAAACATTGATCTCAACTACATTGTAATAACCAGCAGTTTTGTTAGTGCTGAATTACTTTTTTTTCAAAAATATGCTTTACTCATAAATGTTATAAAAGTACATTACATAACCGCCCAAAGCTGTCATTACATAAATTGCAAACCAAATCAGTTTCCTCCAATGCTGTAGGTTGCTCACTGCTTTTACATTTATAGTTAATATTTAAAAGATTCATTACATGTCATAAATGCTTGGTCTTCCAGTGCAGAGCTGTCCATGACCAAGTGTTGAAGACTGGCACATTCCAAGGTCCAGGACTGCATGCTGAGGGACGCATTAAAGCTTGGGGTAGCTGCCACAGAGGCCCAATGAGGAAAGGTCACTGTCTAAGATCTTTTAGTCATAGTGTACCAAGGGGCTGGGAATTGTATAGGCCCCTCGGGCTCTATGACTCACATTGAATGTATGCAGTGAATACTACATGTATCACAATCATATTCAAGCACCTCAGAGTGTAACATAACCTAAAACAAAAACAGAATTACCTGGAAAAACTCAGCAGGTCTGGCAGCATCGGCGGAGAAGAAAAGATTTGACGTTTCGAGTCCTCGTGACCCTTCAACAGAACTATGTAGATAATTTGAATATCATTGCACCTTCTGTGATGAGCGTTTTGAAATGTTTTGTGATGTTCTTTTGGAAATTTTATGAATAAAGTACGTTGTTCGCAAAAAAAAATGTCAAACTTGCAGCCTGAGGGGTTTTACCTGGTTTCCAGCCCCCTGGGGTGTTCTATGGCTGTACTATGGCAGTTTTGCTAGTGTTTAATTACAGTGAGACTACAGAATTACCTTTATACTCTCAGCTGTACATTCTCTTAAGGAACACGGTCCATTAATTACTTGCCATTCAACTTGCTAGGTAACACGTGTAATTGTTCCTAATAATTAATTGTTTGTATTCTTGGTGTTGGGATTTTGTAGTCAATAAATAGTTTCTCATGCTCCATTGACTGCTTCCTTGGTGATTTAGCAAGAAGGGGTTTAATTCTTTGACTCAGGCCGCTTGTGAGTTTGAAAGTGTCATTCACTTCTCCCTCTCTGTTAGATTCTCTCAGTATTACACACTGTCCTCACTCACAGATTTAGCAAGCTCCCTTTGTTGGATATTCTAGGCATCACACATGCCAAGTCCAGTGGAGTGAGCCAAAGAGTCATAGAGCTTTACAGCATAGAAAAAGACCCTTCAGCCCATTGAGTTCGCACCAGTCAAACAAGTACCTAACTATTCTAATCCCATTTTCCAGCACTAGGCCCATAGCCTTGTATGCCATGGCATCGCAAGTGCACATCCAAATACTTCTTAAATGTTGTGAGGGTTTCTGCCTCTACCACCCTTTCAGGCAGTGAGTTCCAGATTCCCACCACCCTCTGGGTGAAAAAATTCTTCCTCACATCCCCTCTAAACCTCCTGCCCCTTACCTTAAATCTATGTCCCCTGGTTATCGATCCCTCCACCAAGGGGAAAAGTTCCTTCCTGTCTACCCGATCTATGCCCCTCATAATTTTATACACCTAAATTATGTCCTCAATCTCCTCTGCTTCAGGGAAAATAACCCCAGTCTATCCAATCTCTCCTCATAACTAAGACTCTCCAGCCCAGGCAACATCCTGGTAAATCTCCTCTGCACTCTCTCTAGTGCAATCACATCCTTCCTATAATGCGGATTCCAGAACTGCATGCAATACTCTAGCTGTGGCCTAACAGCATTTTATACAGTTCCAGCATAACCTCCCTGATCTTATATTCTATGCCTCGGCTAATAAAGGCAAGTATCCCATATGCCTTCTAAACCACCTTATCTACATGTCCCGCTACCTTAAGGGACCGGTGGAAATGTGCACCAAGGTCCCTCTGATCCTCAGTACTTCCCAGGGTCCTACCATTCATCGTGTATTCCCGTGCCTTGTTTGTCCTGCCCAAATGCATCACCTCACACTTATACAGATTAAATTCCATTTGCCACTAATCAGCCCATCTGACCAGCCTATCTATATCCTCCTGTAATCTAAGGCTATCCTCCACCCCACCCCACCAATTTTCATGTCACCCGCGAACTTACTGATCAGCCCTCCTATATTGAAGTCTAAATCATTTATATATACCACTAACAGCAAAGAACCCAACACTGACCCATGTGGAACCCCAATGGACACAGGCATCCAGTCACAAAAACACCCCTCCACCATCACCCTCTGCTTCCTGCCACTCAGCCAATTCTGGATCAATTTGCCAAATTGCCTTGGATCCCATGGGTTCTTACCTTTGTTATCAGTCTCCCATGTGGGACCTTATCAAAAGCCTTGCTGAAGTCCAAGTAGACTACGTCAAATGCATTGCCCTCATCTACACACCTGGCCACCTCTTTGAAAAATTCAATCAAGTTGATCAGGCATGACCTCCCTTTAACAAAACCATGCTGACTGTCCTTGATTAATCCCTTCCTCTCCAAGTGTAGATTAATTCTGTCGCTCAGAATTGCTTCCAATAGTTTCCCCAACTGAGGTTAGACTGACTGGCCTGTAGTTCCCTGGTTTATCCCTTCTTGAATAATGGTACCACATTGGCTGTCCTCCAATCCCCTGGCACATCTCCTGTGGCCAGAGATGTATTGAAAATTATTGCCAGCACCCCTGCTATCACCTCCCTTGCCTCACTCAACAGCCTAGGATATATTTCATTCAAGCCTGGAGATTTAACTACTTTTAAGCCTGCCAGACCACTTAGAAACTCCTCCCTTTTTATGCTTATTTCTTTAATTATATCACAGTCCTTCTGCCTGAATTCCATACCCACATGCCCCCTTTTTGCTCTCCCAATTTCCTTTTTAAGTTCCCCCCTACATATTCAATACTCATCTAGGGCTTCCACTGTTTTGAGACCTCGGAATCTGCCATAAGCCTCCCTTTTTCTCTTTATCCAATCCTGTATATCCCTTGAAATCCAGGGTTCCCTGGATTTATTGGCCCCATCCTTTATGAAATATGTTGGCCCTGTAGTCTCCCCATTTCCTTCTTGAATGAGTCCCATTGCTCTGACACAGATTTACCTAAAAGTAGCTGCTCCCAGTCCACTCTGGCCAAATCATATCTGATCTTATTAAAATCAGCCTTCCCCCAATTTAGAACTCTGATTTCTGACCCATCCTTGTTCTTTTCTATAACAACGTTGAATCTAACAGAGTTGTGATCACTACCTGCAAAATGCTTCCCCACTGATACCGCTACCATTTGCCTGGCTTCATTCCCTAAAATTAAGTCCAGGACCGCCTCCTCTCTTGTAGGACCTTCTATGTACTGGCTTAAAAAGCTCTCCTGGGTGTTTAAGAATTCCGCTCCTCTAAACCTATCACACTATGACTAACCCAGTTAATGTTGGGGAAGTTGAAATCCCCCACTATTACTACCCTATTATTTTTCTGAAATTTGCCTACATATCTGCTCCTTTATTTCCCTCTGACTGTTTGGGGGGCTATAGTACATTCCCAGCAATGTGATTGCTTTTTTTTTGGTTTTTCAGTTCTACCCACATGGCTTCATTTGAGGAGCCTTCTAAGATGTTATCCCTCCTTACTGGTTTAATTGATTCCTTGATCAATATTGCAATATCCCCTCCTCTTTTATTTCCTTCCCTGTCTCACCTGAAGACCCTATATCCTGGAATATTGAGCTGCCAATCCTGCTCCTCTCTCAACCATGTCTCTGTGACAGCAATGACATCATACTTCCATGTGTTAGTTTGTGCCCTCAACTGATCTTCCTTATTTGTCAGACGCCTTGCATTAAAATAAATAACATCTAACCTTGCCAAACTCCCTTGTGCCTTAACTGGCCTATAACTTCTGTGCTTTCCAGACTCACTTGCTCTCTCTTCTAATTTTGACTGTGCATCTCTGTTGTGGTGTCTTTGATGAACGGATCACAGGAGACTCAGGTGCAGGTTATGATCGTTTATTCGAGCAATTGCAAGGAGGGCACCATCTCAATGAAGCTTGAGTCAGTACTCTACTAAGTTACAAGTGTATTTATACATTATTGGTCACATGCAAGAACATCCTCCAGATTCCGATCTTGTCAACATATAGGTTTACATTAAACAGGGAGATCTCTGGTACAAAGGTAACCCTACTTTCACCCAGGCAGAGACCTGCTTTCCTATCTAAGCTGGGACCATCTCTCCTTCCCCTACCTGTTGAAGAGCACACTTAATCTATGTTACTGCCACCCTCTGACTCCAGTCTAACTCCCAGGACCTTGTTGGTGATTGCAAACCCTGAGGGCGTACAAAGTTTGAGAGTGTATAAGGTTCATCTGGTTTAACTGTTTAATTGTTGATTTACTGATTTGTGCTGGCCTGCCTAGATTATAGATTCTAATTTAAGTAATTCATTCCCTCATAATGAATTCTCCCTTACCATAAATTCTCATTTACTTTCTTCCCCCCCTAACAATCTCCCCCTGCTGAAACTCCTCTCAGGATCCCATCCCCCTGCCAAGTTAGTTTAAACCCTCCCCAACAGCACTAGCAAACCTCCCCACAAGAATGTTGGTTCCATTCCAGTTCGGGTGCAACCTGTCCGCCTTGTACAGATCCCACTGCCCCCAAACGGTCCCAGTGTCCCAGAAATCTAAAGCCCTCCCTCCTGCACCATCTCTCCAGCCACGCATTGACCTGGACTAACCTCCTATTTCTATACTCACTTACGCGTGGCATCGGAAGTAATCCAGAGATTACTACCCTTGAGGTCCTGTTTTTTCATCTGTTTCCTAGCTCCCTAAATTCTGCTTGTAGGACCTCATCCCTCTTTCTACTTATGTCATTGGTACCAATATGTACCACGATCTCTGTCTGAGGTTAGTATGGGGGTGGGGGTGGGGGATGGTTCTCAGTGTGGGGCAGGGTCTGGGGTCAGTGTGGAGGGTCCCAGTGTCAGGAAGGGTCTTGGGTCAGAGTGGAGGGTCTCAGTGTGAGGAAGGGTCTGGGGTCAGTGTGGAGGGTCCCAGTGTGGGCGAGGGTCCATCTCTCCTTTTCACTCAGAATTCAAGCCTCTTCTCTCTTTTTTTCTGTCAATCCCGTCACTCACTGAAAATTCCTGATTTAACACTGAGAGCAGCTACAAAGGGTAAGCTGATCATCTCAATCTCTGTGTAACTGAATAAATCATTGCCCATTCTGTGCCTGATGCATCCAATAGTGTGTGTCTGTGTCTTTCTCTCTATATCCCTGCCTGTTTGTGTGTGTGTGTGTCACACTCTGTCTCTCTGACTCTCTTCCTCTGCTCTGTCTCACTTTGTCTCTCTGTATCGTTCTGTGTGTGTCCCTCTGTCACTCCGTTCCTGCCTTTTTCTATTGCTGCCTCTCTGCCTTGTTCTCTATCTCCCTCTTTATCACTCTCTCTCTGACAGTGAACAGTTTCTTAATGCCTGCCCTGGCATGAACAGCTTTTGATAGAGGTTAATCCTTGTTGAACTTCTCCCTGGCTTCAGACTGGGATATTATAGCAGGTGTTAACTGCATAATCTGATGGTAGAATCTGAGCACAGTATCTATTACCCTTTTTATTGATTTATTGGATGTGGGCATTGCTGCCTAGGTCAGGGTTTATTGCCCACCACTAATTGCCCTTAGGAAGGTGGTAGTGAACTGCCTTCTTGAATCGCTGCAGTCCACGTGGTGTAGGTGCACCCACAGTGCTGTTAGGAAGGGGGTTCCAGGATTTTGACCCAGTGACAGTGAAGAAACGGTGATATATTCCCAGACAAGTGTGACGTTTTGGTAGGGAGACACTGTAGAATAAAGGGCACAATTCCAAAGTGCTCCAGGAGCAGATGGACCTGGGTGTATATGTGCATAGATCATTGAAGGTGGCACATCAGGCTGAGAAAGTGGTTAATTAAACATAGAGTATCCTGGGCTTTATTGATAGGAGCTTAAAGTAGAAAGGTAACTAAGTTATGTTAAACCTGTACAAAACACTGGTGCAGCCTCAACTGAAGCATCGCGTCCAATTCTGTGCGCCACACTTTAAGAAAGATGTGAAGGCGTTGGGAGTGCAGAAAAGATTCACGAGAATGGTTGCGGGGATAAGGAACTTCATGTAGGTAGATAGACTGGAGAAGTTAGGACTGCCCTCCTTGGGGAAGAGGAAGTTGAGAGGAGATTTGCGAGAGGGTTTCAAAATCATGAGGGGTCTGGACAGAGCAGATAGGGAGAGACTGTTCCCGTTGGTGGGAGGATTGAGAGCAAGAGGGCAGATTTAAGGCGACTGACGAAAGAAACAACATGAGGAAAATCTATTATTTTTTTTTACACACACAGTGAGTGTTTAGGATCTGGAGTGCACTGCCTGAGAGTGCGGTACAGGCAAATTCAATAGTGGCTTTTAAAAGAGAATTAGATCATTCTCCGAAAGGCCAGGGGGAAATGTCAGGGGAGCGTGAGGCACCAGGCTAATTGCTCTTGCCGAGAGCCGGCACAGACACAGGGGGCCGAATGCCCTCATTCTGTGCTGTGACCATTCCATGATTCCTTTTAGCATTGCACAAACCTTTTCCCCAACATGTATTTGCTGATGGTGCCAACCTGACTTCAATTACTCCTCCACCACAATGCGCCACCTTCACTTCAATCTCTTCCAACAGAGGCAGGGACTGCTCCACAAAGCAGCCTTCCTCCAAAACACTGGACAGCATTAAGGACACAACCAACAACAAAAAATTCTCAGAATTACTTGGAAAAACTCAGCAGGTCTGGCAGCATCGGCGGAGAAGAGAAGAGTTGACGTTTCGAGTCCTCATGACTCTTCGACAGAACTAAGTAGAAATAGGAAAGGAGTGAAATATAAGCTGGTTTAAGGTGTGTGGGGGGTGGGTTGGGTGGGGGGAGAGAAGTGGAGGGGGGGTGTGGTTGTAGGGACAAACAAGCAGTGATAGAGATAAAAGCAGATCATCAAAAGATGTCACAGACAACAGAACAAAAGAACACATAGGTGTTAAAGTTGGTGATATTATCTAAACGAATGTGCTAATTAAGAATGGATGATAGGGCATTCAAGGTATAGCTCTAGTGGGGGTGGGGGGAGCATAAAAGATTTAAAAATACTTAAAAATAATGGAAATAGGTGGGAAAAAGAAAAATCTATATAATTTATTGGAACAAAAACAAAAGGAAGGGGGAAGAAACAGAAAGGGGGTGGGGATGGAGGAGGGAGTTCAAGACCTAAAGTTGTTGAATTCAATATTCAGTCCGGAAGGCTGTAAAGTGCCTAGTCGGAAGATGAGGTGTTGTTCCTCCAGTTTGCGTTGGGCTTCACTGGAACAATGCAGCAAGCCAAGGACAGACATGTGGGCAAAAGAGCAGGGTGGAGTGTTAAAATGGCAAGAAACGGGGAGGTTTGGGTCATTCTTGCGGACAGACCGCAGGTGTTCTGCAAAGTGGTCACCCAGTTTATGTTTGGTATCTCCAATGTAGAGGAGACCGCATTGGGAGCAACGAATGCAGTAGACTAAGTTGGGGGAAATGCAAGTGAAATGTTGCTTCACTTGAAAGGAGTGTTTGGGCCCTTGGACGGTGAGGAGAGAGGAAGTGAAGGGGCAGGTGTTACATCTTTTGCGTGGGCATGGGGTGGTGCCATAGGTGGGGGTCCCCTTCCCCCCCCATCTGTCGGCATTCCGTAGGGATCGTTCCCTCCAGGACACCCTGGTCCACTCCTCCATCACCCCCTACACCTCAACCCCCACATTCGTTTAGATAATATCACCAACTAACACCTATGTGTTCTTTTGTTCTGTTGTCTGTGACATCTTTTGATGATCTGCTTCTATCACTGCTTGTTTGTCCCTACAACCACACCAACCCCCTCCACTTCTCTCCCCCCACCCAACCCAGCCCCCCACACACACCTTAAACCAGCTTATATTTCACTCCTTTCCTATTTCTACTTAGTTCTGTCGAAGGGTCATAAGGACTCGAAACGTAAACTCTTTTCTTCTCCGCCGATGCTGCCAGACCTGCTGAGTTTTTCCGGGTAATTCTGTTTTTGTTTTGGATTTCCAGCATCTGCAGTTTTTTGTTTTTATCTTATTATTACAAAAAAATCTCAGTTTCCACACCAACTCACCCAAGCATTCACAGTCCATCCACTCACTGTAGCTGCGACAATGCTTCCATAGCTGCATCCCAACCCTCCACTTTGCCTGGATATTTTTCCCTGGAAATTCCCTCCATGCTTCTCAAAAGGAAACATTTGCAGGTTTACGAGGAAAGGGGGAGTAGCGGATGGTGCGGGGAGAGGCGGAGCTGGACTCTGATTAAAGTGGTTCTGAAAAACTCTTGGTCCGTTGATCTTGAGATCCGAGGGTTGAATTGGGGGCTTTGCAACAGTCACACCCGCGGTGTGAACAGATATCCTGTGCTTTAGCGAATGGGTTGTAGCGCCCCGCAGGTTGTGCTATTGTGTTCCTATTGAACTCCAATGAATTGGTGTTTTTTTGTTACCACCCCCCGCCCCCGCTTATTTGTGTAGTACTGCCCATCCGCCAGCAGAGGATGGTGTTGCATCATTTTAATCCCAAGATCATTCAACATGTTTGAAGCAACAACAAAAACGAAAAATACCTGGAAAGAATCAGCAGGTCTGACAGTATCTGCGGAGAGGAATACAGTCAACGTTTCTTGAAGAGTCATACGGACACGAAACGTTGGCTCTATTCCTCTCCGCAGATGCTGTCAGACCTGCTGAGTTTTTCCAGGTATTTTTCATTTTTGTTTTGGATTTCCAGCATCCGCAGTTTTTTTGCTTTTATCTTAATCTTTGAAGCAACTGTTTAGCCCTTTTTAATTAATTCATGCAGACCAGAGGAGGGGGAAAAAAATCTCCCATTGCTCCTGAAATGACTTTAGCGTGTTCACTTCCACTGCCAAATCCATTCAAGATTTTTCCTTTTTTCTTTCAGCCATTCCCCTGTAACTCTTTACCCCTTTAAATTTTGTTTGACAGTGCCACAGTGGAACTCCTTGGGATCTTTCCCTGCATTGCACGCCCTCGATAAATGCACGTTTCTCGGCTACCAGTCACAGCGTGTCCTGTCGCGACCAGCGGCGGAGTTCATTAAACACACCACAATACCGCACACACGGGGTCAGCTTTTATTCAAATTGAGCTCAATACTCGCTCTGGCAACAGTGCAATACAAAATAAAAATCAGTCCATAAATTAGCCACGACAATAAATAAATAAATACAATCACGGTTCCTTGTGCTTAAAGTGCAGCGAACGAGAGGCCTCTCGGTGTCGCACCAAAGTCATGAATGCACACTGGGTCTCCCGGGTAAAAGTGAAACAGAGTTAATCCAACAGTCTTCCCAGTTCTCCCAGGGTTGGGACTTGGGATGCTCTGTGTGTGTGTATGTCATGAGTGGGGGGCACATTTCCTTGCCTGTTAATTCCTATGGGGGGGGGGGGGGGCATTGGGGCTGAATTTTACTCCTTCGCTCGCCAAGGAGCACCAAGGCCAGTTGTAGCAACTTGGGGGAGGCAGTGGTGGGACTGTCACTGCACTGGTAATCCAGAGGCCCAGACTGAAGCTCTGGGGACGTGGGTTCGACTCCCCGCCAAGGCAGCAGGTGGGATTCATATTCAAACTACATTTTTTTTTTAAAAAAAAGGTCTGGAATCTCACCAGCTGTAATCCATAGTCATAAAACCCCCTCCCTCCGGCTCACCAGTGCCCTTGAGGGAAGGAATTCTGATGTACATGTGACCCCCGCCCGCCCTGAAAATGCGCGCGGAGTAGGAGTTGGCTATTCAGCCGAGTGAGCCTGCTCTGCCATTCAATGAGATCGTGTGGGTGTGTGGGGGGTTGGTGGTGGAGGGGGGGGGGGGGTAGTCTCAGCTCCACTTTCCTACACGTCCTCCCAACCCCTTCCCCATAAACCTCGGCCCCCTTACCGGGAAGAAAAGCCAAACTCCCGGCTTCTTCTCCGACTGACCGAGGTGGCTCTCGGCAGGGGGAGCGGCCGGGTGGGACTCTCACACACCCGGTCACAACTGCATCGTGTCCTCCCCCGACAAGTCAATGGGGGGGGAGGGTGTAGAGGATTGGGGGAGGTGTAGAGGATTGGGGAGGGTGTAGAGGATTGGGGGGGAGGGTGTAGAGGATTGGGGGGAGGGTGTAGAGGATTGGGGGGGAGGGTGTAGAGGATTGGGGAGGGTGTAGAGGATTGGGGGGGAGGGTGTAGAGGATTGGGGAGGGTGTAGAGGATTGGGGGGGAGGGTGTAGAGGATTGGGGGGAGGGTGTAGAGGATTGGGGAGGGTGTAGAGGATTGGGGGGGGTGTAGAGGATTGGGGGGAGGGTGTAGAGGATGGGGGGAGGGTGTAGAGGATTGGGGGGGGAGGGTGTAGAGGATGGGGGGGAGGGTGTAGAGGATTGGGGGGGAGGGTGTAGAGGATGGGGGGGAGAGTGTAGAGGATTGGGGAGGGTGTAGAGGATTGGGGGGGAGGGTGTAGAGGATTGGGGAGGGTGTAGAGGATTGGGGGGGAGGGTGTAGAGGATGGGGGGGAGAGTGTAGAGGATTGGGGAGGGTGTAGAGGATTGGGGGGGGTGTAGAGGATTGGGGAGGGTGTAGAGGATTGGGGGAGGGTGTAGAGGATTGGGGAGGGTGTAGAGGATTGGGGGGGAGGGTGTAGAGGATTGGGGAGGGTGTAGAGGATGGGGGGGAGGGTGTAGAGGATGGGGGGAGGGTGTAGAGGATGGGGGGGAGGGTGTAGAGGATTGGGGGAGGGTGTAGAGGATGGGGGGGAGGGTGTAGAGGATTGGGGGGAGGGTGTAGAGGATTGGGGGGAGGGTGTAGAGGATTGGGGAGGGTGTAGAGGATTGGGGGGGGAGGGTGTAGAGGATTGGGGGGAGGGTGTAGAGGATTGGGGGGGAGGGTGTAGAGGATTGGGGAGGGTGTAGAGGATTGGGGGGGAGGGTGTAGAGGATTGGGGGGGAGGGTGTAGAGGATTGGGGGGGGGTGTAGAGGATGGGGGGGGAGGGTGTAGAGGATTGGGGGGGAGGGTGTAGAGGATTGGGGGGAGGGTGTAGAGGATTGGGGGAGGGTGTAGAGGATTGGGGGGGGTGTAGAGGATGGGGGGGAGGGTGTAGAGGATTGGGGGGGAGGGTGTAGAGGATTGGGGGGGAGGTGTAGAGGATGGGGAGGGTGTAGAGGATGGGGGGGGAGGGTGTAGAGGATTGGGGGGGAGGGTGTAGAGGATGGGGGGGAGGGTGTAGAGGATGGGGGGGAGGGTGTAGAGGATTGGGGGGGGTGTAGAGGATGGGGGGGAGGGTGTAGAGGATGGGGGGGAGGGTGTAGAGGATGGGGGGGAGGGTGTAGAGGATGGGGGGGAGGGTGTAGAGGATTGGGGGGGAGGGTGTGATTGGGGGGGAGGGTGTGATTGGGGGGGAGGGTGTGATTGGGGGGGGAGGGTGTGATTGGGGGGGAGGGTGTAGAGGATTGGGGGGGGTGTAGAGGATGGGGGGAGGGTGTAGAGGATTGGGGGGGAGGGTGTAGAGGATTGGGGGGGGTGTAGAGGATTGGGGGAGGGTGTAGAGGATTGGGGAGGGTGTAGAGGATTGGGGGGGAGGGTGTAGAGGATTGGGGAGGGTGTAGAGGATTGGGGGGTGGGTGTAGAGGATTGGGGAGGGTGTAGAGGATTGGGGGGGGTGTAGAGGATTGGGGGAGGGTGTAGAGGATGGGGGGGAGGGTGTAGAGGATTGGGGGGGGTGTAGAGGATTGGGGGAGGGTGTAGAGGATTGGGGAGGGTGTAGAGGATTGGGGAGGGTGTAGAGGATTGGGGGGGAGGGTGTAGAGGATTGGGGAGGGTGTAGAGGATTGGGGAGGGTGTAGAGGATGGGGGGAGGGTGTAGAGGATTGGGGAGGGTGTAGAGGATTGGGGAGGGTGTAGAGGATGGGGGGGAGGGTGTAGAGGATTGGGGGAGGGTGTAGAGGATTGGGGGAGGGTGTAGAGGATTGGGGGAGGGTGTAGAGGATTGGGGAGGGTGTAGAGGATTGGGGAGGGTGTAGAGGATGGGGGGAGGGTGTAGAGGATTGGGGGAGGGTTGTAGAGGATTGGGGGGGGTGTGTAGAGGATTGGGGAGGGTGTAGAGGATTGGGGAGGGTGTAGAGGATTGGGGGGGAGGGTGTAGAGGATTGGGGAGGGTGTAGAGGATTGGGGAGGGTGTAGAGGATGGGGGGGAGGGTGTAGAGGATTGGGGGGGAGGGTGTAGAGGATGGGGGGAGGGTGTAGAGGATTGGGGGAGGGTGTAGAGGAGGGGGGGGAGGGTGTAGAGGATGGGGGGGAGGGTGTAGAGGATTGGGGGGGAGGGTGTAGAGGATTGGGGGGGAGGGTGTAGAGGATTGGGGGGGAGGGTGTAGAGGATTGGGGGGGAGGGTGTAGAGGATTGGGGGGGAGGGTGTAGAGGATGGGGGGGAGGGTGTAGAGGATTGGGGGGGAGGGTGTAGAGGATTGGGGCGGGGGGGGAGGGGGGCTCATTACTTCCTGACTGTGTGCCCCCCGGGACAAGGCGGAGCAGAAACAGGGGCAGTGGGAGGGGGGGGATGCCCGGTGTGGGGTGGGGTGGGGGAGGGGGGTCTCTCTTGCCCGCATTCACTGTGGGAGGCCGGCCGGGTCGATCAGGACCTTGATGTAGAGGGTGTCGTTCTTCAGGTAGGGGCTGTGGGGCCTGAGGAGCAGGTCATGCCGGGCGAAGGTAGGGCAGCCGCTGGCAACGTTCATGTGGCTCCTGGGCCGCTGGAAGGAGCTGCTCAGCACGTCGGGCGAGAAGGACTCCCTGACGTGCCTCTGCTGCGCCTGGTCCAGCAGCAGGAAGGTCACCTTCTGCTTGAAGGGCCAGGGGAGGACCCCGTCGTACTCGCCCCGCACCACGGCCAGGAAGAGGGAGACGTGGGTGCCCTTCCCGCTGCCGTCGCCGTTGGGGTACATGCGGCAGCAGAGCTGGTAGCCGAAGGGGTGGCTGGCGAAGGCGGGTGAGTAGAAGGAGAGTCGCCGCTCCGACTTGGCCGCCAGCAGACGCGAGGCGAACTGGGTCACCTTCCAGACCAGCACCCCGCCGGTGCTGCCAGCGGCGAGGGAGGGCCGCCCGCCCGGGACCTCCTGCTCCCCCTGCAGGCCGAGGATGACCCGCTCGTAGTGCCGGCACTTCTGCTGCAGCGCCTCGATCGCCTGCCCGCACTCGTCCAGCTCCTGGCGGAGGCCGCGCACCGACCTCTCCAGGCCGTCCGTCTTCTTGGCCAAGGCAAGCAGCGCCGGGTCCTCCTCCTCCTCCGCCGCCCCCGCCGCCGCCGCCGCCGCCGCCGCCGGCCTGCCCTGTGTCCCGGCCGTCTCCGTCTCTGTCTCCCCACCCGCGGCCAGCTCCCGGCCCCGCAGGCCGCTGGCGAGGCTCAGCATCTGCAGAAGGTGGGTCTGCTGGGCCGCTCGTAGGTGCTCGTCCAGGTCGCGCCTCCGAAGCTGCAGGGCGGAGGACAACAGTTAAGGGAGGTTCCACCCCTCACGGTTCGCGCTGCGGGTTCGGTGCCCTGGGCACCAGACGTCCCTCTCAGCAGGTCATGGGTTCAAGACCTACTCCACAGACTTGAGCACATAATCTAAGCCAGCATCCCCCACGCACCCCCCCCCCCCTTCAGTGAAGCGCTGAGGGAGGGGCGGGCCATCAGAGGGAAGGGGCCGAGGGAGTGCCACACTGTCGGAGGGTCAGGACTGAGGGAGTGCTGCACTGTCGGAGAGTCAGTACTGAGGCAGTGCCGCACTGTCGGAGGGTCAGGGTTGAGGGAGTGCCGCACTGTCAGAGGGTCTGTACTGAGGGAGTGCCGCACTGTCGGAGGGTCAGTTCTGAGGGAGTGCCGCACTGTCGGAGTGTCAGGGCTGAGGGAGTGCCGCACTGTCGGAGGGTCAGTGCTGAGGGAGTGCCGCACTGTCGGAGGGTCAGTGCTGAGGGAGTGCCGCACTGTCGGAGGGTCAGTGCTGAGGGAGCGCTGCACTGTCGGAGGGTCAGGACTGAGGGAGAGCCACACTGTCGGAGGGTCAGGACTGAGGGAGAGCCGCACTGTCGGAGGGTCAGGACTGAGGGAGAGCCGCACTGTCGGAGGGTCAGGACTGAGGGAGTGCTGCACTGTCAGAGGTGCCATCTCTCAGGTGAAACATTCCACCAGTCCTCTCTGATCAGATCCAACAGCCACTACTTGGAAGAGGAGCAGGAGAGCTCTCCCCATTGACTCATCCTCCACAGCCCTAGCTGAGTGTTCCCTCTCTGGTCTGGGGGTGGGGGGGTGGCGGGGGAATGAGGAGCATTCACTTTAACAAGCAGCGAGCTGTTGTGATCTGGAACATGCTGCTTGAAAAGGACAATGGCAGCCGGTTCAATAATAACTTTCAAAAAGGAACTGGATAAATAGTTGAAAAAGGAAAGTTGCGCAGGGCTGTGATGGGGGCCGTGGTGGGGGGCGGGGGGGGGTGGCGGAAGAGCAGAGGGGAGTGGGTTTGAGTGGGTAGCTTTCTCAAAGGGCCAGCACAGGCACGATGGACAGAACAGCCTCCTGCTGCTTTGTAAAGGTTCAGTGCAGCCAGGGTCCATCGGGGTTGGGTGGGGTTTGGGTGTGATGTGAATATCAGATACGTAACCGGCCAGTAGGATGTCAGCGTTTTCGAGAAAACTAACCTTCTCCAGACAGCCGATCTCTTTAAAGGGGCAGGACACCTGGACGTCAGGGCATGTGCCATGCTGAGGGTTACGATGTTTTTCCAGCTGTTGAGAGAAGATACCAACTGTTAGAATTTCCAGCAAAAATTCAACAAACAGCGAGCTTTCCACACAGAGGCCAACTGCACTTGTAGCAAGAGGAGAGACACAAAGAGACGGAGGGACGGGGGGGGGGACAAACAATTATGTGACCACTGGACTTCTCAAAGCATTTTACAGCCAATGAAATACTTTTTGAAGCGTAGCCGCCGTTGTAACACAGGAAGTGCGGCAGACAATAGGCGCAGAGCAAGATCCCACAAACTGCACTGTGATAGTGGCCCACAAAAGTGTTTTTTTTGGGACGTTGACCGAGGGACAGATATTGGCCAGGCTACCGGGGAGAGTTGCCCTGCTCTTCTCCGAAACAGCACCCCGGCACCTTTCCCGTGCACACCGGCAGGCAGCTTGGTTTAACGCCTCATTCAAAAGGACGTCACCTTCAACGATGCAGCACTCCCTTGGGACGTACTGCACCGGAGCATCATCCTGGATTTTTAAAGAGAATGATGGAGAGACAGAGAGAAGGAAGGAGGGAGAGAGAAAAAAAAAGAGCCAGGCAGGGACATTTAAATCCACACCATTAGCAAACAAATGTGTCCTTTTACACTCCTCTCCCCATTAATTATCAACAGGTCAACAGGTTCATGAAGCTTAACAAAGAATGTCATGCATTGGGTGCTGGGAATTCATCCACTAACATGGGGACCAGTAACTTCCAGGCTATGGAGAGGGAGAGCTTCAGAGAGAAAAAGAAAAAGAGAGAGAAAGAAAGCAAAAGAGAGAAAGAGAAAGAGAGGGAGAAAAAGAGAGCGAGAGAGAGAAAAAGAGAGAGAGAAAGAGAGACAAAGGAAGAGAGATAAAAAGAGAGAGAACGAAAGAAAAAGAGAGGGAAAGAGCGAGAAAAAGAGAGCGAGAAAAAGAGAGCGAGAAAAAGAGAGCGAGAAAAAGAGAGAGAGAAAGAGAGAGAGAGAAAGAGAGACAAAGAAAGAGAGATAAAAAGAGAGAAAGAAAGAAAAAGAGAGAGAAAGAGAGAGAGAGAAAAGGAGAAAGAGAAAGAAAGATAGAAAGATTTAGGCTGGGATCTTCCGGCCCTGCCAGGGAGGGACCTGCTGCTGGGGATATGGTGGGAATGGCCCAAAGCCCATTGAGTTTCAGCAGGACCGGACATTCCCGACAGTGGGCAGGACCACTTAGGGAGGTAGGCAGGTAGGTAAGAGGGGGAAGAAGAGAATGAGAAAAAGAAAGAGAGAGAGGCAGACGAAGCCAGAGTGAAGAGTATTTTCTAGATAGAAAGAAAAGAGAAAAGAACAGAGTCAGAGAGATTGAGAATGATGGCAGGGAGTTCTTAAACTACAACAACCTCAATCAAAGGTGGGGGCTGATTCTTGCAAACTAATCAAACAGGAGTAACGGAATGAGGAAATTCCGGCCTGGACTCATTCCTCGCATGCCACAACTGCACGAAGCTTTCCTCGATCTTTTACAGCCGGATTTCACACCTGGATTACGCTGAAGATCCCACCCCTCTTTGGGACAGAAACAACCCGGTTCGCTCTAGAATTGAGATTTAAAACAGTGAAGGAGCCATCTTACGTCCATCTTTGTTAAGTTCGCCTGGCCACAGGCTGGGCAATCCTCCTTCTGCTTGGCACAGGACGTGATGTGATCCTACAAAGAGAGACAGGTGATCAAAAATCAGCATTCGGATCTCAGGGCACCCGCCAAACGACAGGGAGCGTGAGGAGAGATGGCACAAGTCACGCTCGTCTGCCCTGTAACCTCGCGGGTTAAAAGGAGTGGCTCGGTTGGGGTTGTTACGAGCTGGAGAGGAATTGATAGTTTCTCTCCATCAGCCCTTTCTTCACTGGTTGTGGGGGGGGGGGGGGGGTGGGGTGGTGGTTGTGGGCAGAGCCTTGAAAACGAGAGCCTCTCCGTTCTGGGGTGAAATTAGGAAACGCTTCTTCACACAAAAGGGGTGGCAAAAGTAGGGTTTGCCAACCCTCCAGGATTGGCCTGGAGTCTCCAGGAATTGTGCATCAATCTCCGGGACACAGCTGAGCACAACCCTGGAGGAAAATCATCGGGGCATTCAAAAAGGCTGGTCCTTTTTGTCATTTTCTTGGCCATTTTCTCTTCACCAGGAAAAAAAAAATGGAAAATGGGGAATGGGTGGTTTGGCTGGTAGTCAAGAATCATCCAACTGGGCAATGAGTCTTTTTGCTTTCCAATTGACATAGGAAGGCAGCGTGTCACCAGGGTGGAACCATAGAAAAGGCACAGCAGAGAAGGAGGCCATTCGGCCCACCTTGTCCATGCCAGCCCAAGGAGGCTGGACGTGTTGGCCGACTAGTGGCTGGAGCGTGGGGGAGGGGGGGAATTCCATGTGATGAAACTTCCAGGAACACAGTCAAGCACAGCTGGCAACCCGAGTTAGAATTGTGGAGCCCTCTCCCAAAAATCTGCAGTAGGTCCCAGCTCCATTAATAATTTAAAGTGTGCGATCAATAAGCCAGGCATGAGTATTGAGGGACGATGGAGCGAAAGTGGGTGGATGGAGTTCAAAGATAGATCAGCCATGATCTCACCGAATGCTGAAACAGGCCCTCTGGCCTCTATTGCCCGAAGAACATAAGGGGACAGTCCCACCCGCTGAGAGGCCAGAAATTCCCACTCGAAATCAACTGACTTTTTGTTAGCTGGTCCTTCAAGCTTCCCATCCCGCCCGAGGTGGGCGGGACCGGGAAATCCTGGCCAAGGACACGAGAAGCAGGAGCTGGCCACTCAGCCCATCGAGCCTGCTCCGCCCTTCAGTCAGATCATGGCTGATCTGATCGTGGCCTTAACTCCACCTCAGTTCAGCCTCGAATATATTCAGTGAGTCAGCCTCCACTGCTCACTATGGGGAGGTACGGGGTGGGAGGAGGGGGATAGAGAGAATTACAACACCAACGAGAGGAGAAATTCCTCCTCATCTCCATCTTAAATTATTTTAAACTTATTTTAGTGCCCCCTTGCCCCAGACTTGCCAAGGTGACAAAACATTCTCTCAACATCTACACTATCTAGTCCCCTCAGAATCTTCCACGTTTCAATAAGATCTCCTCTCATTCTTCTTCATTCCTGTGAGTATAGGCCCGACCTGCTCAACCTTTCCTCATAAACAACCCCTTCATCCCAGGAATTAGCTCAGTGAGTCTTCTCTGAACCGCCTCCAAAGCAAGTATGACCCTCCTAAGGTAAAGGTAACCAAAAATTGTATGCAGTACTCTGGTTGTGGTCTCATCACTGCCCTGTACAGTGACCATCATCGCCTGTGCTCGCTGGCCTAGGCATCCAGCAGTGACTCCATTTTAAAACCCTCGTCTTGCTTCCAAATTCCTCCAGGGCCTCATCTCCCTATCTCTGTAACCTGCTCCAGGCCCACTGCCCTCCGAGATAGCTGAATTCTGCCTAAGCCCGTCCCCTTCAGCACCTCCCATTTTAAATCGCTCCACCATTGGCGGCCTTGTCTTCAGCTGCTGGTCCCCAAGCCCTGGAATCCCCTCCTCCCTAAATCTCTCCACCTCCCTCGACTCCTGTGAGACCCACCTTAGGACCTACCTCCTTTGGGGCCACCTGATGCGGCTCAACGTCAGATATCATTTTGCGCTAGTTAGGAGGCGCTATACAAATGCACATCACCATCGTTAGTTCTGACGGTGGGAGGTTAGACCCGCTTCACCTCAACCGCTCACCTCCAGCAACTTGTGGATGCAGAAGGTCTCGCACTGGGGGCACAGCTCCATTCGCCACTCACACTCCTGGGTCTCGTGCGCCGCCATTTTCTTCCTGGGGCCAATCGCCTCACAGCCGAACGTGACGTTGGAACAAGGGACCACGTGGAAATCGCACTGGGCCCGGTGTGTGCGCTGGAGGGAAAGAAGAGGGGGTGGGTGGGGGGGCACAGAGAGGCAGAGAGGCCAAAAGTCAAATTTATAGTTCGAGAAAGATAAACACGCACAAGGAAACGGTTCCAGTTCATGTCGAATAGAAAAACAACTGCCCAGGGAATTCAGCTCCTATTTGAAGAAGATCAGCCTCGAGACCAGGGAAGAGGCTGTCACTAAGTTGGGGGGGGTGGGGGGGTCAGTGGAGGCAGGGGGGGTAGTCTTCACTTCCCACAGCATCATTTGTGACTTCAGGCCATGCCGAAACTTTTTGAAGTGCCATCGCTGCTTCGATTGGGCAGCCAATTTGTGCACAGCAAGCTCCCACAAACAGTGATGAGATAATCTGTCCCTTTAGTGATGTTGATTGAGGGACAGGTGTTGATTGGGGCATCTGTGGTGGTGGGGTTGGGGGGTAAGGGGGGGGTGGTGCTTGGGGAGAACTGCCTCCACCCACCTTTGAGATAGCATGACCCTCCTGCAGACTTCACAGCAGAGCGATGGCCATTCACGATTACAAGGTGGCAAGAGCCAATCAGTTTTGTCAACCCGCTTCCCCCCCCCCAACACCCACCCCCCCCGCCAACCTCCTCAGATCTTTCCCCCCTCCCCTCCAGAATCCCGAAATTACCCTTACCAGGTAGTTGCGCAGTGTTCCTGTCCAATCACAACCCTCTCGATAAGCCGTGCACTGAATCTTTGTGGCATAAGCATCATTTTCAGCGGCTCTATCATGATAGACCTGTCAGGTGGACAGAAAGGAAGGGATCAGACTCCTAAGAGGCTCAAGGGGAAAATATATATATGTATATATTGCTACAGCTCCTTTCACAGCCTCAGCACCTCCCCAAGTACTTGGCCACCAATGAAGTATTATGCAAGTGCAGTCACAGTTGTAGTGTAGGGGAACAGAGCCAGACAATTTGTGCACAGCAAGCTCCCACAAACAGCTATGCGATCATGACCAGCTGGTCTGCTTTGTGTTGTTTGGAGGGATCTATAATTGGCCAGGGCACTGGGGGGAGGACCCCCTTGCCCCTCCTCAAAATAGTGCCCACAGAATCTCTTACGCCCATGCCGGGGTCTTGGTTTGACATCTCATCTGACAGGCAGCGTCTCAGACAGCGGGAGACTCCCTCGGCCTTGCACTGTGGGTGTCAGCCTGGTTTACATGGTCAGCCTCTCGAATGGGAACCAGCAGCAAGAATGCTGAGCCAAGGCTCAGAGTGAAGTCACACATCCTCTGGGTCACTAGTCAAGCAGCTTAACCACAGTGCTACTGTATGTAAGGAGCATATATTGTACAGACAGCAGAAGCAGAACAGAGTTCTCAGTCGCTACAGCTCCCAGTGAACTCCCCATCAGTTTTAGTTCCTCCTTGTAATTCACCCACTTTGTTCAATAGAAATTTCAAGCAGTTCCAAGCAATCACATGCAGGGTACTTCCAAGCTAATGACATCAGAGTGCTGACAATCCAGAGCATGATGGCAGCCAATAATCACTGCGCTGTAACAACCCAGTCTGTAACTCATTCCCAGGTATCCGTTATTCTATATACAAACCATCTGAATACCTTGGGTAGATTCCAGTCTGTAACTCATTCCCAGGTATCCATTATTCTATATACAAACCATCTGAATACCTTGGGTAGATTCCAGTCTGTAACTCATTCCCAGCTATCCGTTATTCTATATACAAACCATCTGAATACCTTGGGTAGATTCCAGTCTGTAACTCATTCCCAGCTATCTGTTATTCTATATACAAACCACCTGATCCCCCCCAATTAGATTCCAGTCTGTAACTCACTCCGCGATATCCATTATTCTATATATAATCCATCTGAGTCTTTTTGCTTTCCAATTGGCGTAGGAAGGCAGTGTATCACAGGGATGGATGTGTTGGCTGACTAATGGCTGGAGAGCGTAAGGGGGGAGGGGGGAATTCCATGTGATGAAACTTGCAGGAACACAGTCAAGCACAGTTGGCAACCCGAGTTAGAATTGTGGAGCCCTCTCCCAAAAAATACAGTAGGTCCCAGCTCCATTAATAATTTAAGGTGTGTGATCAATAAGCCAGGCATGAGTATTGAGGGACGATGGAGCGAAGGTGGGTGGATGGAGTTCAAAGATAGATCAGCCATGATCTCACTGAATATTGAAACAGGCCCTCTGGCCTCTATTGGCCTAAGAATGCTATGTAACCTGCTAAGTGGCTTTCCAGATTATATGTTGCTGACATGCACAATACAGTACATTCACTCAGTTCTATGTCCTTACTACACTCTGGCTCCTCCTGAAAATAGCCCAACCCCCCTCATGCAAAGCTGTCAATGAAAGAGCATATTTGCAATGAATGAAATCCCCTACCTTGGAACGAAGGACCTTCTGCTGACAAACATAGCAATCTGCCTCATTCTGTGTCCTGCGGTAAAGAAATAAAACAAATAAATGGAGTTAGCTTGCAGATCAGCCATGATATCGTTGAGTGACAGAACAAGCTCGAGGGGGCTGAATGGCCTCCTTCTGTTCCTATAGCTAAAATTTCACATTCCATAACCTTGACTCAGTTCTGCCAGTATTCCAGGATTTACCATCTTTTAAACTGACCCAGGGCTCTGGTTAGGACCATAGAATGATTACAGCACAGGAGGTGGTCATTTGGACCATGGTGTCCGTGTGAGCTATTCCACTGGGAGGGCATCACAGGCAAGTCCTTTCTTGTCTGCACGCGTGGAGCTTCCAACAGGGTCACTGGGCGGATTCACTCACTTAAGGGAGGCCGTACTTGCATCAGAAGCAGTTCAGAGAATGCTCAGTAGGTTGCCCCAATCCCCCTAATTATCCACCTCCCCCCCCCCCCCCCCCATCCCCCCCCCCCCCCCCCCCCCCCCCCCCCCACCCCCGCGTCCAACGGGGCTACCTGAAGACCAACTCCAGTCACAACATTTAAGAAGCATTTAGATGAGCATTTGAAACGCCATAACATACAGGGCTACGGGCCAGGTGCTAGAAAATGGGATTAGAATAGATAGCTGCTTGATGGCCGGCCCGGACACGATGGGTCGAAGGGCCTGTTTCTGTGCCGTATAACTCTATGACTCTATGACGATGACTGTAAATGTAGCGCTACTTGTTCTCACTGATTTGCAGGTAACCCCTGTGAAGTTTCTGGCGTTACTAGGTAGGTCCTAGCTGGGTAAACAGCAAGAAGCCGACCAGTGCAGTGTGCTAACCATGTGCCAGAGATCAGAGATCTAAAAAGCTGATTGTTTTTAAAACTGACTGAACTCCAGTGCACAGTCGTGGGAGTTCTCCAAACTTTAAGGATCAGGGATCTGGTGAAACTGAATGCGAGTCCCGTGTGGCTGACAGGAACACTTTGCTCCTTCACAGACAGTGATGGGTTCCTGCCTCGAGCTTGTGCATCGGGTTTGTGCATCGGGTACTCTACTGACCCCCAAAACCCAGCAACTCCCTAACCCCACCCCACCCCACCCCACCCCCTCCCAGACAGATGGAGGCACAACGGTGAAGCTTGTCAGCCCTCTCTGAGATCAACCGGATTATCAGCGATCAAGACGGGTTTGGGGGGGAAGCAGAGCCCTCAACCAGAAAAGGTAAACAGAGAGATAAGAAGCCTTGCAACTCACTTGAACAGGTTCTCCAGGCAGGCGGTGCAGTATCGGTGTCCACACTCAGTCTGTTTGGGTTTAATGAGCAGAAAGCGGCAGGCGGAGCACAGGAGGCAAGAGCTGCCGGTCGGATTGACCGGGCTGATTCCAGAGACCAGAGCTACCATCCTATTTCCCCAAGCGAGAGAGAGACAGAGGAGTGAATCCTACTCCCACCACCTGCAGGAGCTCACCTTCTGTGCTACAATTCCTTGGGACTGATGTAGCCAATCTGGTGGCGGGAGTCTTTAAAGAGGGGGGGAATTCCCTCCGTGTCACGCCCTTTATGACGTCATTCAAAGGCTCCGCCCCGTCAGTTTCACAACGTGGAGAGGGATTCCCTCTGCGTCACTCCCGAAAAGGACAGGACCCAATGTCCAGACGATTCCCCCGGGCCCTAGAGTCCCCGGCTGACTGGAATTGCTTCTCCCAAACTACCCCACAGGTTCCCCTTAACATCTTGAAAACTTTGATCCAATTACCCCTTAGCCTTCCAAATTCCAGGGAACACCACGCTATACGTTTGTGTAATGTCTTGTCAGAATTTAACCCAGGTGTCACAGAATCACACAGTGCAGAAGAGGCCCTTCGGTCCATCGAGTCTGCACCGACACGTGAAAAATACCTGACCTACCTACCTAATCCCATTTACCAGCACTTGGTCCGTAGCCTTGAATGTAATGACGTGCCAAGTGCTCATCCAGGTACTTTTTAAAGGATGTGAGGCAACCCGCCTCCACCACCCTCCCAGGCAGCTCATTCCAGACTGTCATCACCCTCTGGGTAAAAAGGTTTTTCTCACATCCCCCCTAAACCTCCTGCCCCTCACCTTGAACTTATGTCCCCTCATGACTGAACCTTCAACTAAGGGGAACAGCTGCTCCCTATCCACCCTGTCCATGCCCCTCATAATCTTGTAAACCTCGATCAGGTCGCCCCTCTGTCTTCTCTGCTCCAACGAAAATAACCCAAGTCTGTCCAACCTCTCTTCATAACTTAAATGTTTCATCCCAGGGAACATCCTGGTGAATCTCCTCTGCACCCCCTCCAGTGCAATCACATCCTTCCTGTGGACTGCTCAGGGTACTGCAGGCATGGTCTAACCAGGACTCTACCCATTGTAGCTATTGGGGTCCACCAGGTACCCCTGCAAAATCTTACTGGCTGCTTTTAATTGGGGAGAGTGCTTTCCATTTACCACCACTTCCGTGACTAAACCAGCTCTCAGTCCATTCAGACTAGTTGACATTTATTCCATGGGCATACACATCTCTGTAATTCTCGAATGAGGAACTTTCTCAGGCTCTTATTCAAAAATCCAAGTAAACCACATCGATTGTTTTCCCCTCGTTTAATCGCTCAGGAACTTCCTCAAAGGTTTCCAGTTGGCCTGCCAAACCCCAGTGACTCACTCCTGGGTCCAACGCTTAAAAATTAATCTGCAATAAATCATTCTACACCCTTGGCTGTAACTTGAATGTTTTTTAGATCTCTTTCTGCTTTCTGCCTACTCAACATTTGCATGCAAATCTACCAGGGTTATTGCTGATCGAGCCAGCCGGTATTTCTTTCTGTCTTTGCTGGCTAAAATGTGGTTGTTCTCCGGCCGCCTGTGTTAAACGGCCTGTTGGGATCTGGCTCTGACCCTGCTGTAGGCTCACACTGAACAGATGAACATAAGAAATAGCACGAGGAGAAGACCATACAGCCTCTTGAGCCTGCCCGCCATTCAATACGATCAAGGCTAACCTTGGCCTTCAACTCAGCTTTCCCGACCGCTCCCCTTGATTCCCTGAGAGACCAAAAATCTGTCTTTCCCAGCTCAAATATGCTCAACACAGAGTCCCCCCTGTGATAGAGAATTCCAAAACCTCACAACCCTTTGAGTGAAGGAATTTCTCCCCGACTCAGTCCTAAATAATCAGGCCCTTATCCTGAGACTGTGCCCTCGTGTCCTAGACTCCTTGACCAGTGGAGACAATCCCTCAGTATCTACTCTGTTGAGTCCCTTCAAAACGATGAGATCGCCCCTCATTCTGCTAAACCCCACAGAGCATCGGCCCAATTTACTCAGACTCTCATCCCAGGGGCCAGTGTAATGAACCTTCACTTGTATTGCTTTCAATGCAAGTATATCCTTCCTTATATATGAAGACCAAAACTGCGCACAGTGTTCCAGGGCCAGGATTTTTCCCTCGTCTGGCGGGTTCGGTGGGAGCGAGTGGGCACGGTTGGGAAGCCTCCCACTGCCCGCAATCGGCTCCGCGCCGCGATTTTACACAGGCGGGCCAATTAATGTCCGCCCAGTGTAATTTGCGGCTGTGGAATAAGCGTGAAGGAGGCAGGCTATGGGGGGGGGAGCGGTGCTCAATGTTTACCGGGTCCAGTGGTGACCCGGTGGCTGATTCCAAAGCGGCTGCAGCAGCCATTGGGAGGCTGCCAGTGAAGGACGTGGACTTCGTGATGGAGAGCATAGCGGGCGGACACAGCAGGCGGGAGGACAGGTCGGCCCTGCTTTTCTCCGATGAGTGTTTCGCTGCCCTCCTGGAGGAGGTGGCAGCGTGGAGAGAGAGATCCTTGTCCCCAGGGACGGGAAGAGAAGGTGTCCCCCCACCACCCCCCCCCACCACCACCACCTCACCAAAGCTGCCTTGGGGGGACATGGCATCCAGGGTCAGCAGCTGCATTACATCGAAATGCACTTGCCTCACACCCTCTCAGCCAGGCAGGCACCAGCGCAGATACCAGCACCTCGGTGGGCATTAGATCTTCAGCTAGTATCTCGGTGCACAGCGGTGAGAGCACTTCACACTCGCTTGAGGTGCAGGCGGAGGCAGAGAGTGCCCAGGGTGCCAGTAGTCGGAGGAGTGCTGGGGACCAGGAATATGCTCAGTTGGTGGCTGATGATGTGCATCTAGAGTTATCGCTGAGGCAGCAGATGCTGGAAGTCCAGCAGGGTGTGCGGGAGGATCTGGCGGAGATACATGAGGGAATGTGTGCCATGGCTCCATGATGGAGGAGTCCATGTAGAGTACGAGCAATGCAATGAGCCTCATGGCCAAGCGCAATGGCTCCTCCATGGAGAGAATGTGACTCTCATGGAGAAGCTCCTCCAGGAGATCAATCAGGGCTTCCTGGGGATGCGCTCAGACCTGCAAGGACCTCACAGATGCATTGACCTCAGGTGGTCAGTGTCAATGTGGGAGATGGATTGGGCACCCAGTATCCCAGTTAGGTGCCCGTCCATCAATGGTGAGCAGAGAGCAGGGAGGTCCAAAGTGACCTCACATTGCTGCAAGATCTGCCCGTCATGTCTGCGGGCTCCTCTCAGGGCACTCCGGACGATGGCAGCAGCTCCTCCGCCCCTCTGCCAGTGACCGTGATGTCCGATGAGGGTGCAACAACTGGGTGGATGCCAGCTGTGGCACTGGCTGCTCCCTCCCAGGCAAGGCCAGCACAGGCTCCACAGGCCAGAAGACGCTCACCAAGGTCATCAAGGCCAACAGGACAGCAGAGTGAGCAGACTGTCTCCAATGCCAATGCCAATGAGGGGGGAGAACCTAGACGTAGCACCCACAAGCGCAAACATAAAGCACCTTAATCACAACATTGCCTGATCATGGGTGATATTTGTTTCCCCCATTTTTAGGTTAATTGTTCATTGGTGTGATGGATAACACCTCTCAATTCCATTTGTGTTATTTATGCCCGGCACCATATCATTAAATGTGTTTTTGTACAACAAGCGTCTGGGTGCTTCACTTGTTCCGCAGGTGCAGGGTAACCCATGATGTTCTGAGCGACTTGTTTCTCATTGAACTTTATTGAAATGGCACCAAGTGCATGTTGTTCACCAAGCAAATGTTCCCAGCATATGGTGGTGGTTCTTATTTAGTAGACTAGTTGAAGGAGCATTGGATCAAAGCATCTGGGTGTCCCTGCCTTCCTGGAGGTTGCCCAGGTCTGCGTCTATGCCCTCAGTGTTCTCCTCATCGTGCTCGTCCTCAGACTCACTACTGGACTCATCGTCTGTTGCCAGAGCAGCTGCATCAAGATCTTCTTCCTCCCCTTTTCCAGCGCCAGATTGTGGAGAGCACAGCATGCAACCACTATCAGTGCCCCGTGATCTTGGGGGTACTGGATTGTGCCCCCTGAGCGGTCCAGGCATCCGAAGCACATTTTAAGAAGACCGATGGTTCTCTCTACCACAGCCCTTGTGGTGCCGTGGCTCCTGTTATACTGCTGCTCAGCTTCTGTTCTTGGATGGTGGAGAGGCGTCATGAGCCACCTTCTGAGGGGATAGCCCTTTTCACCCAGCAACCATCAAGCTGAGCTGGAGCACTGAAGAGCCCCGGCACCTGGGAGTGTCTGAGGATGTAGGCATCGTGGGAGGTGCCTGGGTACCTTGCACAAACTTGTAGAATCAGCATCCTGTGATCACACACTATCTGCACATTCATGGAGTGGAAGCCCTTCCTGTTGACGAAGACACTGGGCTCACCCGCTGGCGCCTTGATGGCCAGATGTGTACAGTCTATTGCACCCTGGACATGGTGGAAGACAGCAATGGCCGCGAAGCCTCTGGCTCTCTGTGTCTGGCTGGCCTCAATCGTGCGGTAGTGAATGAAAGTCAATGCCCACCTGAACAGAGCGACTGTAACCTGCTTGACACAAGTGTGGACAGCTGATTGGGAGATTCCACAAAGATCACCCACCGACCCCTGGAAGGAGCCAGAGGCATAGAAGTGGAGGGCAGCTGTGACCTTCAGAGCCACTGGCATGGGGTGTCCACCCACACAGTTAGGGGAGATCTCAGGGCCAATCTTCTGACAGATGGAGGTCACAGTCTCCCTAGAGAGGCAGAGCCACCTTCGGCACTGCACCTCAGACAGGTTGAGGTAGCTGCATCGCCGCCTGTAAACTCTGGCAGCCGGATAGTGGCATCTTCTGCAGCCCCTTCCACCTTGGACTACCTGTTGACCCTGTGCCCCTTGTGCCTCCCACAGGTCGCTCCCCTGGAGGCTGAATAAGGGACACCTGGGCTCCTTTCCCTTCTGGCCCTCTCTTCCTCCTCAGAGGAGGCACCTCCAGCAGAGACCACAATCCCCATTCCCAGGGTAAGGGAAGGCTGTCCGGTACCTGGAAGGGCCCCAACCTGGAGTCCTGAACTGAAGCCTCTTATTTCTGTCAAAGCACTGTCCCGCCCGGGGATGATGTTTTTGAAAATGTGGCCTGCCCGCCTGCCGATTGTGCCCTTGAGATGGCCTGAGGATCACACGGGCTGCGTAAACTCTGGGACAACCGATGCCTCAAGGGCCTTAACCGGCCCATTGATTAATGGTGGACACGCCTCCATCTTCATTGCGCGCCCGCCTGGTGAAATATCACGAGGGTGTGCGTTAACGCCAACGCACTTCATTTCTCGCTCAGACATGTCGCGGGCGAGCCCACAGACCGACCTTATCCTTGGACTCCGATCCCCTCGCAACACAGGCCGAGGTGCCATTCGCCTGCCTAATTGCTGGGCTCAGGCTGCCAGCGTACAATAGGTGCTACACAAATACAAGTTGTTGTTGGTGTAAAGGTGTTATGAGAATGAGGACTGTTTGACTGGGCGGCTGAAGGGGGTGGGGCGGGCGGGTGGGGGGGTGGGGGTGGGTGGCTGGGAGCGGATCGAGGCTGGAGATGATGTGACGAAACTCAAACTTGCCCACTGGGTCAGTGGTGCAGCGGCGGGATAATGATGTTGCAGAGAAGGCGGTGCAGGACAGAGCAAGGTTAGGATCTGTGTACGGGCCCTGTTGCCATGTTGACAGTCAGTGTGTATATTTGCACAGCATGAGCAGATCCTGTCTGGGCAGTCAGCATTTCACTTCCTCCTTGTGTTTTAGCCCCTCCTCCTCCCTCTTTGCCTCCTGCCCTGCTGGTGGCTTTGCAGCTGGTGTCCAAGGCCACGTACCTCTGGTGAGCCTTTCCATAACAAATAACACCCTAGACAGGGAGAGCCCGGGCTGACTCACTAACTCGAGAGGTGCAGTTTACATTGTAACACAATCTACCCTTGCATGCGAACACCGACTGATTCACGGAGGGGGGCTTTTCACCAGTTGGGTAAGGGAACACTGCGAGGGCTGGGCAAGGGTCGACAGGGCCTGGGGGTTTGATCACGGGACATTGAATCATGAGGTTCATGAGAATCATGAATCAGGCTCACGTGACACTGATGACAGATAGTAAGCCCCACTAACAGAATTTTCGCCCGTCCCTTTCCTACCCCCACCCCGAACCCATGCCCTGATCCCACCTACCAGACAAACCCGGACATGTCAGCCGGGACCTAGAGTGTGATTTTCAACTAGGCAGCCCATTTGAGTCATTTGTCATTCATTCACGAGACGTGGGCTTCGCTGGCTGGGCCAGCATTTATTGCCCATCCCTACTTGCCCTTGAGAAGGTGGTGGTGAGCTACCTTCTTGAACCGCTGCGGAGCACAGTGCTGTTAGGGAGGGAGTTCCAGGATTTTGACCCAGCGACAGTGAAGGAACAGCAATCTATTTCCAAGTAAGGACGGTGAGTGACTTGGAGGGTCAGGTGACAGTGGTCCCATGTGTCTGCTGCCCTTGACAGCACCTTCCAGGCCCATGGGTCCGGAGGCTGCTTTCGAAGGAACCTCGGTGAGTTGCTTCAGTTGCATCTTGTAGGTGGTACACACACTGCTGCAACTATGCATCGGTGGTGGAGGGAGTGAATGTTTGTGGATGGGGTGCCAATCAAGCGGGGCTGCTTTGTCCTGGATGGTGTTGAGCTTCTTGAGTGTTGTGGGAGCTGCACTCGTCCAGGCAAGTGGGGAGTATTCCATCACACTCCTGACTTGTGCCTTGTGGACAGGCTTTGGGGAGTCAGGAGGTGAGTTACTCTCCACAGAATTCCCAACCTCTGACCGGCTCATGTAGCCCCAGTATTTATATAACTGGTCCAGTTAAGTTTCTGGTTAATAGCAACCCCCATGTTGATATTATCTGTCTCTGCGGAGATGGAGTGCAGGTGGCTGAGGCCAGAGAGCCAATAACAGCCCACCCACGGCCCACCAGAGGTGGGGAGGGCAGCCCTGCCTATGGAGGTGACAGCTGCCAAAGTAGGTAAGAGAACAGGAGGGCGCCTCAAGATGGAGGTGCCCTCTGAAGAATCTTTCAAAGGTGAGAAAGGAAAAGTGGTCTCCGTTGCCAGGGTCCCTTTCTCAGGGCAGCATGTAGCTGCAGCCATGGCCCTTTAGGTGTGAGGGGGAGATGTTTGGTTGGGGGGGGGGGGGTGGTGTGGGGGAGGTGGGGGGGGTGGGGGGGGGGGGGGGGGGGGGGGGGTAGATTCAACGAGGCAGCACTAGTGCCCCAACCCCCATCCCAGAGCCTGTCACCAAGAGGCAGCCTCCATTCATCAGCCGAGCTTCGATGTTGAGTGGGTAGGGGCTGGGGGGTGTCGGTGAAGTGGGTAGGGGCTGGGGGTGTCGGTGAAGCGGGTAGGGGCTGGGGGTGTCGGTGAAGCGGGTAGGGGCTGGGGGTGTCGGTGAAGCGGGTAGTGGCTGGGGGTGTCAGTGAAGTGGGTAGGGGCTGGGGGTGTCGGTGAAGTGGGTAGGGGCTGAGGGGTGTCGGTGAAGTGGGTAGGGGCTGGGGGTGTCGGTGAAGCGGGTAGGGGCTGGGGGGTTGGTGAAGTGGGTAGGGGCTGCGGGGGTTGGTGAAGTGGGTAGGGGCTGGTGGGTTGGTGAAGTGGGTAGGGGCTGCGGGGGTTGGTGAAGTGGGTAGGGGCTGGGGGGTTGGTGAAGCGGGTAGAGGGTGGGGGGTTGGTGAAGTGGGTAGGGGCTGCGGGTGTCAGTGAAGCGGGTAGAGGGTGGGGGGTTGGTGAAGTGGGTAGGGGCTGCGGGGGTTGGTGAAGTGGGTAGGGGCTGGTGGGTTGGTGAAGTGGGTAGGGGCTGAGGGTGTCGGTGAAGTGGGTAGGAGCTGGGGGTGTTGGTGAAGTGGGTAGGAGCTGGGGGTGTTGGTGAAGTGGGTAGGGGCTGGGGGTGTCGGTGAAGCGGGTAGGAGCTGGGGGTGTTGGTGAAGTGGGTAGGGGCTGGAGGGTGTCGGTGATGCGGGTAGGGGCTGGGGAGGTCGGTGATGCGGGTAGGGGCTGGGGGGGTCGGTGAAGCGGGTAAAGGCTGGGGGTGTCGGTGAAGCGGGTAGAGGGTGGGGGGTTGGTGAAGTTGGTAGGGGCTGCGGGTGTCAGTGAAGCGGGTAGAGGGTGGGGGGTTGGTGAAGTGGGTAGGGGCTGCGGGGGTTGGTGAAGTGGGTAGGGGCTGGTGGGTTGGTGAAGTGGGTAGGGGCTGAGGGTGTCGGTGAAGTGGGTAGGAGCTGGGGGTGTTGGTGAAGTGGGTAGGAAGCTGGGGGTGTTGGTGAAGTGGGTAGGGGCTGGGGGTGTCGGTGAAGCGGGTAGGAGCTGGGGGTGTTGGTGAAGTGGGTAGGGGCTGGGGGGTGTCGGTGATGCGGGTAGGGGCTGGGGAGGTCGGTGATGCGGGTAGGGGCTGGGGGGGTCGGTGAAGCGGGTAGAGGCTGGGGGTGTCGGTGAAGCGGGTAGGGGCTGGGGGTGTCGGTGAAGCGGGTAGGGGCTGGGGGTGTCGGTGAAGCGGGTAGGGGCTGGGGGTGTCGGTGAAGTGGGTAGGGGCTGGGGGTGTCGGTGAAGTGGGTAGGGGCTGAGGGGTGTCGGTGAAGTGGGTAGGGGCTGGGGGTGTCGGTGAAGCGGGTAGGGGCTGGGGGGGTTGGTGAAGTGGGTAGGGGCTGCGGGGTGTCGGTGAAGTGGGTAGAGGGTGGGGGGGTTGGTGAAGTGGGTAGGGGCTGCGGGGGTTGGTGAAGTGGGTAGGGGCTGGGGGGTTGGTGAAGCGGGTAGAGGGTGGGGGGTTGGTGATGTGGGTAGGGGCTGTGGGTGTCGGTGAAGCGGGTAGAGGTTGGGGGCTTGGTGAAGTGGGTAGGGGCTGCGGGGGTTGGTGAAGTGGGTAGGGGCTGGGGGTTGGTGAAGTGGGTAGGGGCTGGGGGTGTTGGTGAAGCGGGTAGGGGCTGGGGGTGTCAGTGAAGTGGGTAGGGGCTGGGGGTGTCGGTGAAGCGGGTAGGAGCTGGGGGTGTCGGTGAAGCGGGTAGGAGCTGGGGGTGTTGGTGAAGTGGGTAGGGGCTGGGGGGTTGGTGAAGTGGGTAGGGGCTGGGGGGGTCGGTGAAGTGGGTAGGGGCTGGGGGTGTCGGTGAAGTGGGTAGGGGCTGGGGGGTTGGCTCACGTGCTATTTGGAAAATTTCAGACAGTTTCTGAGAATTGGGCTGAATGGGCCATTCAATTGGCCTAGCTGGCTACCGGCCACTGGTGATTGGGTAGCCATCACCCCCACCGCAACACTTTCACCACCACCCTCCCCACCAAACCCCCACCCCACCACCACCCTCCCCACTAAACCCCCACCCGCACCACCACCACCCCCACCCCACCTGCCTTCACCACCACCAGATCCACCCTGAGTGAAAATTTCCCATAGGCAGGACCATGGCAATAGACCAGCATCACCAGCCAATAGCACCTCCAGTCTCACCTCCGCATCTCATTGAAAATTCAGCCCCACATGTACTGGCCCGAATGCTGGAGATTGGATGATTTCGCGTGGGGTCCACACACTGCTCTAGGTGACAGGAATTGGCTTTATGCACATAATTTGTATTACGCAGCTATCCTCCATTTACTGCATTTTGCTGGAGAAATAATGCTGCTTTTTCCAGGAAGCTTTGTTGTACTTTCAATCATGAGTTCTGTTTGCTGTGGTTTCCAGGGTCTCAATTTGAGACTCTGCTGTAGTGCGCTGTTTGATTGGACTCTGTTTGCTGAGTGAATAGGTGGTTTGCTGTAGTTCGGAATGGCTCCTTGTGTAATTAGACTGTGCTGTAGTGCATTGTTTGAATAGACTTTGTTTGCTGAGTGAATAGGCTGCTTTTTGTAGCTGATACTCTATCAGCAAATAGACTTTGCCATAGTGTGCTGTTTAAAAAGACTGTTTGCTAAATAAATAGACTTTGCTTGATGTGAATGGACTTTTCGCTGTGTAAGTCCAATACTGCCTCCAACACATTGGCAGGCGTGATCTGCCTCTGTTCATGCAATTTTCTGCTGATCAGTGGAGCCTGTTAATTATCAGTTTCCTCATGTCAGAGCTGGTGTGAGCTGGCGTGACACGGACGTGCACTGGGGAGTGTGCTTAGTATCACTTCCTCACAATTTCTACCATGGCAACAAGCCAACAGGAAATCTAGCACCTGGAGCACGCAGGATCCTTTTATGAACTGTGTGAAGGTCGGCTCCATTACAAGTTGGTTCCAGGCTCTTGCGATACCTGCTCTGTGCGGGCTCGTACTACTGCAATCTGAGTGCGGTGACTTGCATTGCGAGCTGGACGCGGACTCCTGTACCACGAGCTGGATTTGTCTCTATGTTACAAGCTGGATGCCTCACCTGTGCTACAAGCTGGGACAATCTCCGTATTGTGAGCTGGGTGCAATCCCATGTGTTTATAAACTGGGAACAAACTCTGTATTACAAGCTGGGTGCAGTCTATGCATTACAAACTGGGTGCAGTATCTGTATTGATCTGGGTGCAGCCTCCATATTACAAGCTGTGTGCAGTCCCTGTGTTATGATATGGGTGCAATCTCTGTTATAATCTTAGTGCAGTCTCTGTGTGATGATCTGGCTAAATTCTCATAATTATGAGCAGCGTGCAGTCTCTACTATCATCTGAGTGCAGTCTCTCTATGACAAGCTGGGTGCAGTCTCTGTATTACCATGTGGAAATATGATATTGCAATAATGAAGATATGGTTCAAAGAAGAACAGGACTGGATCTTAAATATTCCTGGATACAAGGTAGTGAGGAAAGATAGAAAAAGTGGCAGTATTGATTAAGGAGAAGATTGCAGTGCTGAAGAGAGAGACTATCCTTAGTGGGAGGTGGTGGGATAGTGGTATTATCTAGTAGTTCAGAGACTAGTGTTCCAGGGACCCAGGCTTTGGGGGCTTGGGTTAAAATCCCACCACAGTAGATGGTAAAGTTTGAATCCAATAAAAATCTGGAATTACAAGTTTAATGATGACCACAAAATCATTGTTGCAAGTGCCCTTTAGGGGAGGAGATCTACCATCTTTACCTGGTCTGGCCTACATGTGACTCCAATCACACAACAATGTGAACAGGGTGAATTAAAAAAAAACTGTCTAAGGAACATTTCAAAAGAGATGCAAGAATTATAGAGTACTTAATGTGGGAGTCTATCAAACATAGACTGGCATAGCAGGAGTAAGAATAGTTAATAAAACATAGCTTGGCAGGGAAATCTATAACTGAACAGTTTTAAAGAAGATAGATCAGATATCAGTCAAGGTAGGGAAAACAAATCCCTGGATGACAAAAGAGATTCATTATTATAAGATTAGGAAGAAAAAGTGTGGTTGTGACAGATGTCAGAGGGAAATTACAACTGAGAACCAGGCTGAATGTAGAAGGTTCACAGGGGAATTGAAAAAGCAAAGAGAAGCAAACATGAAACAGGCACTTAAAGTGCATAATGTGGGAAAAAGGAGGAGTGGGACCCAATTAGGCACCAAAAATAGGAGGGAGGCAAGAGGCGGCTGAGGTAGAACCATAGAAAAGTTTCAGTGTGGAAAGAGGCCATTCAGCCCATCATATCTGCACCGATCATAAATAGACAAAAAGAAACAAGCTGCTCATTTTAATCCCACTTTCCACCACCTGGTCCATAGCCTTGCAGGTTGCAGCACTTCAGATGCAGATCCAGGTGCCTTTTAAATGAGTTGAGCGATTCAGTCTCAACCACCGATTCAGGCAGTGAATTCCAGACATCCAGCACCTTCTGGGCAGAAAGGTTTTGCCTCATTCCCCTTTAATCCTTCTACCAGTCACCTTAAATCTACGCCCCCGGGTAATTGAACCTTCAGGCAAGGGAAACAAGTCTTTCCTGTCTATCCTATCTAGGCCCCTCATAATTTTGTACACCTCAATTAGGTCATCCCTCAGCCTCCTCTCTTCTAAGGAAAACAACCCCCAGCCTAACCAATCTCTCCTCATAGCTGCAATTTTCAAGCCCTTGTAACATTCTTGTAAGTCTCTGCATTCTCTCCAGAGCAATTATGTTTTTCCTGTAATGTGGTGAACAGAACTCTACACAAAATTCCAGCTGTGGCCTAACCAACGTTTTATACAGTTCCAACGTTACATCCCTGTTTTTGTATTCAATACCTCGTCCAATATAGGAAAGCATTCCAAATGCTTTCTTGACCACCTTATCCACCTGTCCTGACACCTTCAGGGGCCATTTGACATGCACTCCAAGGTCTCTCGCTTCCTCAGTCCCTCTCAATATCCTCCCCGTTGTTGAGTATTCCTTTGCTTTGTTTGCCCTCACACTTCTCTAAATTGAATTACATTTGCCACTTCTCCGCCCACTCAACCAAACCATCAATATCATTCTGGGGACAACAGCTATCCTCTTCACTGTCAACTACATGGCTAATTTTTGTCTCACCTGCAAATTTCCAATCATACCTCCCACATTTATGTCCATATCATTAATATGTACAACAAACAGTGAGGGTCCCAACACTGAGCCCTGTGTAATGCCACTGAAAATTGCCTTCGACTCGCAAAAACATCCATTGGCCATTACCCTTTGTTTCCTGTCGCTGAGCCAGTTTTGGATCTAACTTGCCACTTCCCCTGTATCCCACAGGACTTTCTGACTAGTCTGCGATGTGGGACCTTGTCAAAGGCCTTACTAAAATCCATGTAGATAACATCCATTGCACTACCCTCATCAATCCTCCTTGTTACTGCCTCGAAAAATTCTATTAAGTTAGTAAGACACGATCTTCTCCTAACAAAACCATGCTGACTAATCCTGATCAATCTGTGCCTTTCTAAGTGACAGTTTATCCTGTCTCTCAGAATTAATTCCAAAAATTTGCACCGACGTCAGACTGACAGACCTCTAATTTTATGGCCTCTGCCTCATACCCTTCTTAAATATAAGTACAACAATCGCAAATCTCCAACCTCTGGTACCTCACCTCTATCTAGTGAGGAATGGAAAATGATCCTCCCAATGAGGATTGGAAAATGATCCTCAGAGCATCCGTTATTTCCTCTTCGGCTTCCTTTAACAGCCTGCGATACAATCCATCTGGCCCTGGTCCACCTTCAAGGTTGCTAGTTCCTCCAGTACTTCCTTTCTACTAAATTAATACTTTGCATCTGCCTTTTCCAGGGAAGATGTTGGGCAGGTCATGGTGAAAGAGAAGGTAAATCAGACACTTGAAGGGTTTAAAATTGATAAGGAGGAGGTATTGGATAGGCTGTAGTTGATAAGGCACCAGGACTGGATGAGATGCATCCAAGGATACCAAAGGAAGTGAGAGTAGAAATTGCAGAGGCACTGGCCATAATTTCCAATATTCCTTAGACCCAAGGATGTTGCCAGAGGACTGGAGAATTGCAAATCTTGTTCAAAAAAAGAGTGCAAAGATAAGCCCAGCACCTACAGTCCTTTCAGTTTAACCTTGGTGGTGGGAAGCTACTGGAAACGATAACTCGGGACAACATTAATAGTCACTTGGGCAAACAAGGGTCAATTTCAAGCCAGCAAAGATTTGTTAAGGCTAAATAGTGGTTAACTAACTCGCTTGTGTTTTTTGATTAGGTAACAGAGAGGGTCGATCAGGGTAATGTTGTTGATGTGGTGTACATGAACTTCCAAAGGCATTTGATAAAGATAGACATGTTGGCTGAAGAGCCTTCTTTTGTCCTGTAAGCATTCTATGATTGGATAAGCAGTGTGCAGTCTGCATTATGATCTGGGTGCAGTCTCTGAATTATAAGCTGCTTGCAATCTCTGTATTACAAGCTCCTTGCAATCTCTAAATTACAAGCTGCTTGCAATCTCTGTATTACAAGCCACTTGCAATCTCTGTATTTCAAGCTGCTTGCAATCTCTGTATTACAAGCCGCTTGCAATCTCTGTATTACAAGCTGGGTTCACCCCTGACTGAGCAGATATTACAGCTTCTGTCAAACTCCATGCAAATTATTTTTATCCTGAACTGGGATCTGAAAGAGTATGAGCTTTTTGATCCTGTCAGTTCCCTACTGAACTGTAAACCTTTGGTGTCCCAGTTCTTTCTTCCCTAACTCCTGCGAGCTTCAAGAAGGCAAACCAGTTCCCATCTAATCAGTATTCCAGGATTGACCTCTACTCGACTTTTATCTCAGTCTCAGTCTCACCATAAGTAAACCCTGCTAATGTACAAAGAATATATAAAAGCAAAAAACTGCGGATGCTGGAAATCCAAAACACAAACAAAAATACCTGGAAAACTTATATAAAAACAAAAAAACTGCAGATGCTGGAAATCCAAAACAAAAACAGAATTACCTGGAAAAACTCAGCAGGTCTGGCAGCATCGGCGGAGAAGAAAAGAGTTGACGTTTCGAGTCCTTATGACCCTTCAACAGAACTAGAAAAACTTAACAGGTCTGACAGCATCTGCGAAGAGGAACACAGTTAACGTTTCGAGTCCGTATGACTCTTCATCAGAACTAAGGAAAAAAAGAAAAGAGGTGAAACATAAACTGGTTTAAGGGGGGGTGGGACAAGTAGAGCTGCAGAGAGGGTTAGTGATAGGTGGAAATAGCCAAAAGATGTCATAGACAAAAAGAAAAAGAGGTGTTGAAGGTGGTGATATTATCTAAGGAATGTGCTAATAGGTGACATTAAGGGTAGAAAGCAGGACGAGCAAGCTACAGATAACCCTAGTGGGGGTGGGGGGGGGGTGGGGGGAAGGGATCGAAATAGGCTAAAAGGTAGAGATAAAACAATGGATGGAAATACATTTAAAAATAATGGAAATAGGTGGGAAAAGAAAAATTTATATAAATTATTGGAAAAGGGGGGATCGGAAAGGGAGGAACAGCACCTCACCTTCCGACTAGGCACTTTACAGCCTTCAGGACTGAATATTGAGTTCAACAATTTTAGATCATGAACTCTCTCCTCCATCCCCACCCCCTTTCCGATCCCCCTTTTTTTCAATGATTTATATAAAATTTTCTTTTCCCACCTATTTCCATTATTTTTAAATGTATTTCCATCCATTGTTTTATCTCTACCTTTTAGCCTATTTCGATCCCTTCCCCCCACCCCACCTCCACTAGGGCTATCTGTACCTTGCTCATCCTGCTTTCTACCCTTAATGTCACCTATTAGCACATTCCTTAGATAATATCACCACCATCAACACCTTTTTGCCCTTTTGTCTCTGGCATCTTTTGGCTATCTCCCCCTATCACTGACCCTCTATCCAGCTCTACTTGTCCCATCCCCCCTTAAACCAGCTTATGTTTCACCTCTTTTCTATTTTTCCTAGTTCTGTTGAAGAGTCATACGGACTCGAAACATTAACTGTGTTACTCTCCACAGATGCTGTCAGACCTGCTGAGCTTTTCCAGGTATTTTTGTTTTTGTTTTGTACGAAGAATACATGTCCAGCAAAGGTAGACATTGGGGTATGTATTCATCTCAAGTGCTATTGCTTCACCTCTTATACTTTTTTTATTCATTTACAGGATGTGGGCAAAGCTGGTTAGGCCAGCATTTATTGCCCATCCCTAATTGCCCAGAGGGCATTTAAGGGGCGACCACATTGCTGTGGGTCTAGAATCATATGCAGGACAGACCAGGTAAGGACACCAGATGGGTTTTTACAACAATCAGCAATGGTTTCCTGGTTTTCATTGGACTTTTTATTCCAGATTTTTGTTAAATTCAAGTTCCACCATCGGATGTAGCAGGATTTGCACACGGGTCCCCAGAGAATTACCCTGAACCTCTGGATTACTAGCCCAGCAACAATACCACTATGCCATCGCCTCCCCTGACCAATATTTGGTTCTATCAGGTCAATGTGCACCAAATATAATTGGCCAAGGACATGCTACGGCTCCCCCAATACCCCATGAATTACACAAACCTGAACCTACGTGCATTTCTGAAGCTCTGCTGGACAAACTGTCTCCATCTTACTGAATTGTGAGTGCCCATTGTGCAGTTCCCACTCGCAGATTCCCCTCAACATAAGGACAGAAGATATGGGAAAAGGGCTCAGCCACCAGGCCTGTCAAACCTGCTTTGCCCTTCAATAAGATCATGGCTGACCTCCCACCTCAATCCCACTTTCCCATCTGTTCCCCAAATCCTTCAATTCTGTTACTCTACAACCTAACCTGTCATAAACCTCCCTGCTTCATTTCAGCATCACAAACTAAAGTCCGCTTTCCACCAATACTTATATGGTTATCACTGGCTAAACCAGGTACGACCTGCTAAAATGGTACAGTCCTGACAATGAAAAACTTATAACCAGAAATAATCTAACGATGGGTCTCAAAGATTTCAAGTCATGGGGCTGTGACTGCTTCCTCTGGCAGCTTAGTTCCATTACGGAACTGTCCTTGGGAAGAAATATTGTTAATACTCTGTCTTGGAAACAAATTGTCTTTGTAGTTTGCATGGGTGGCCACCTCATGTTTCATTATTGTTGGAGGGCACCAGATTTTTCTTTCTGTCAATTCCCATCAGTCTATTCCATGCTTTCTAGAACATTATCCCACACATTTAAATCTCTTAGGAACAGTTGTGGATGAACACTCCCTGATCTTCAATAATAACTGAGGAAATCTCCAGGGCATCAATCACATAATTCAACTTTCATCTGTCACCTTCGTTACAGAGCCAAGCTTTATATTGAAAATAACTTCATTTATTTATTAGGCTGAAGCCACTCATTGAGTTTGAAAAATACTGAACATGGGCATTTTTTAAAAAAATTATTTAAGCCGCAGCTTCTAAGATGGCCTTGTGTTTGCATAATTGTACCCAACTAATTCCAAAGCCATTAAAATAGAGCTAGGCTGTCTAGAAGAACCCATCTGAGAAAATCACCTTAGAGGAGTGTGAATGGCACATTTCCTGAACCATTCACAAGACACCCACATAGCTTATGTATTCAGCTAGGTGTGGACCGAACCATCTGTGCAATCACTTTGGACAATGGGCCCTGGCTGAAATGGAAAATCCTCCAGCCATAATCTGATCATCTAAACTGTGGACCTGGAATCAACTTGCTATGACTGTGTTGGTGTAACTGGTTAGTTTGTGAGGAGAGACCATGTGATAAGCGAACTAAACTACTTTTGTGTTTTTAAGAAAACTGCTTTTCTTCAGGCAGAACAGAAGAAGACAAGGCACAGAAAGAAGAAAGACCCTGAGTGCCTACTCTCTATCTCTCTCTCTCTCTCTATCTCTCCATCCATCTTGCAAGCTTGAGCCCTGCTTGTTGCTTAACCAGCCACCCAACACGGGCAGCATTTAAGAATCAACCCAGCAACTGCTGTCTCTGGGAGACCAAATAGAAATCATCTGTCAACATCTTTAAATTGTCCCAGCGCAGAATTTAGAAAGTCCATCAAGACCAGTCTGAAGCCATCCAAGTCACCGATCTACCAGATCTGACTTTGTTTGGACCATTACACCATTTAAGCGACCCTCCCACTTTGTAACTTAGTGTGTGTGTGTCTGTGTGTGTGTGTGGGTGTGTGTGTGCGTGCCTGTGTGTGTGAACTCTTGAATATGTGTGCGTATGTGTCGCAGAAAACGGAGTGAACACTCGGACCCAGGAGGTTTGTCTCGGAAGCCTTTATTGAATCGTGATATCACAGAGAGCCCAACAGCATACAATGGAGCTAGCCGGCACTCTGAGGAAGCATCAGAGTACACACGTAGTTATAGCAAAAGCATGCGTAACAGAGGTCATGCAAATTACAAAGCTGCTTGACATTTAGTAATTAATAACATTGAAATTTTATCTTTGGCATGCATACAATCGTTCTGTCTTAGTTTATAATTACGCAAAAACCTTGAGTAGTTACACAAAACCTTGAGTAGCCCATCTGGCGACTAGTCATCTGGACAGACAATAGACAGCGTGACTAGGCCCTGTCTCATTTGCTGATAACAGACATACTAGCTTTGTTTCAAGGAGTCTTGGTAGTTTGTTTATGATACTTGTTTTTTTCCTTCACAATAGCTGACAGCGCAAGTTTGTCTGCTACTGGTGCAAGGAGACTTTGTTGTAGAATTCCACTATGGTTTAACCACTTAACCCTTTGTTATCCTGTAGATGTATTTTATTCTCCCACAGTATGTGTGTGTGAGAACTCTTGAATGTGTGTGTATGTGTGTGTGTGTGTGTGTGAGAACTTTTGAATATGTGTGTGTGGGAACTCTTGAATGTGTGTGTGTATGTGTGAGTCCAAGCATGTTTCTTATTTTTATTTAAGTACAATAAATACAATTCTCCTTTCAAAATTTACAAGAAAACCTGTCTGTGTGCATCTTTTACAGTCACAACAATTAAACAGTTAAAAACTCAATGAATTGGCAAGCAAATTCTTTAAAAAAAATGCCTGCTGCAAGCAACTGAGGGGCAGGAAGAGAGGGAAGCCATTCCACCACTTCTCATCTGACCTTTAAACCTTCATTAGGGGATTTCCAGGATTTTGACCCAGTAATAGTGAAAGAACAGTGATTTAATTCCAGGTTAGGTCGGTGTGTGTCTGGGAGGGGAACTTGCAGGAGGTGGCCTTCCTAAGTACCTGCTGCCCTGATGAAGGTTGTGGGTTTGGAAGGTGCTGTCAAAGGCACATAAGAACATACGAATTAGGAGCAAGAGTAGGCCACTCAGCCCCTCGAGCCTGCTCCACCATTCAATAAGATCATGGCTGATCTGAATGTAACCTCAACTCCACATTCCTGCCTATCCCTGATAACCTTTCACCCTCGTGTTAATGAAGAATCTATCTAGCTTTGTCTTAAAATATTCAAAGATTCTGCTTCCACCACATTTTGATGAAGAGAGTTCCAAAGACTCGCAACCCTCTGACAGGAAAAATTTCTCCTCATCTCTGTTTTAAATGGGCGACCCTTAAATGGGCGACCCCTTAGCTTTAAACAGTGACCCCTAGTTCTAGATTCTCCCACAAGAGGAAACATCTTCTCCATGTCCACCCTGTCAAGTCCTCTCAGGATCTTAAAGGTTTCAATTAAGTCGTCTCTTACTCTTCTAAACTCCAGTGGATTCAAGCCTAGCCAGTCGAGCCTTCCACATAAGACAACCAGCTCATTCCTGCTATTAGCCTAGTCAACATTCTCTGAACTGCTTCTAAGGCATTTACATCTTTCTTTAAATAAGGAGACCAGTATTGTACACAATAATCCAGATGTGGTCTCATCAGTGCCCTGTACAACTGAAGCATACCCTCCCTACTTTTGTAATCAATTCCCTTCATAATAAATGATAACATTCTATTGGCTTTCCTAATTACCTGCTGTACCTGCGTACTAACCTTTAGTGATTCATGCACTAGGACACCCAGGCCCCTCTGAATCTCAGAGCTCTGCAATCTCTCACCATTTAGATAATAAGTTTCTTCTTTATTCTTCCTGCCAAAATGAACGATTTCACATTTGCCCACATTATACGCCTTTTGCCAGATTTTGCCCACTCACTAAGCCAATTTATCTTTGCAGATCACAAAGCTGGATGGGAGGGTGAGCTATGAGGCGGATGCAGAGATGCTTCAGGGTGATTTAGACAAGCTGAGTGAGTGGGCAAATGCATGGCAGATGCAGCATAATGTGGATAAATGTAAGGTTATCCATTTTGGTAGCAAAAACAGGAAGGCAGATTATTATCTGAATGGCTACAAATTGAGAGAGGGGAATGTGCAATGAGACTTGTGTGTCCTCGTACACCAGTCGCTGAAGGTAAGCATGCAGGTGCAGCAGGTGGTAAAGAAGGTAAATGGTATGTTGGCCTTCATAGCCAGAGGATTCGAGTACAGGAACAGGGATGTCTTGCTGCAATTGTACAGTGTCTTGGTGAGACCACACTTGGAATATTGTGTGCAGTTTTGGTCTCCTTATCTGAGGAAGGATGTTCTTGCTATGGAGGGGGTGCAGTGAAGGTTTACCCGACTGATTCCTGGGATGGCGGGACTGACATATTAGGAGAGGTTGAGTCAGTTAGGACTATGTTCACTGGAGTTCAGAAGAATGAGGGGGGAATCTCATAGAAACCTATAAAATTATAACAGGACTATACAGGGTAGATGCAGAAAGGATGTTCCTGATGGTGGGGGAGTCCAGAACCAGGAGTCACAGTCTGAGGATATGGGGTAAACCATTTAGGACTGAGATGAAGAGAAATTCCTTCACCCAGAGAGTGGTGAGCCTGTGGAATTCACTACCACAGAAAGTAATTGAGGCCAAAACATTGTATGTTCTCAAGAAGCCATTAGATATAGCTATTGGTGTGAAAGGGATCAAAGGGTATGGGGAGAAAGTGGGAGCAGGCTATTGAGTTGGATGATCAGCCATGATCATAATGAATGGCGGAGCAGGCTTGAAGGGCCGAATGGCCTACTCCTGCTCCTAGTTTCTATGCTTCTATGTCACTTTGTAGCTTCCTTACATCCTCTTCACTATTTACTTTCATACCTATCATTGTGTCATCAGCAAATTTAGCCACTATTCCTTTGGTCTCTTCATCCAAGTTATTTATATAAATTGTGAAAAGTTGAGGCCCCAGCACTGATCCCTGTGGCACACCTCTCGTCACATCCTGCCAACCAGAAAAAGACCCATTTATGCCTACTCTCTGCTTCCTGTTAGCTAGCCAATCTTCTATCCATGCCAATATGTCACCACCTGCACCTTGAGCTTTTATTTTCTGCAATAACCTTTGATATGGCACTTTATCAAATGCCTTCTGGCAACCTAAGTACAGGTTCCCCTTTATCCACAGCACATGTGACTCCTTCAAAGAACTCCAACAAGTTGGTTAAACGTGATTTCCCTTTCACAAAACCGTGTTGACTCTGCCTGATTGCCTTGAATTTTTCCAAGTGCTCTGCTATAATATCTTTAATAATAGCTTCTAACGTTTTTCCTATGACAGATGTTAGGCTAACTGGCCAATAGTTTCCTGCTTTCTGTCTCCCTGCTTTTTTGAATAAAGGAGTTATATTTCCTATTTTCCAATCAAATGGAACCTTCCCTGAATCTAGGGAATTTTGGAAAATTAAAACCAGTGCATCAACTATCTCACTAGCCACTTCTTTCAAGACCTTAGGGTAAAGTCAACACGGACCAGGGGATTTGCCAGTCCGCAGCCCCAAGAATTTGCTCAATACCACTTCTCTGGTGATTGTAGTTTTCCCAAGTTCCTCCCTCCCTTCCAGTTCTTGATTTACGGCTACTTCCAGGATGTTGTTTGTATCCTCTATAGTGAACATCGAAACAAAATGCCTGTTCAATTCACCGCCATCTCACTACTTTCCATTATCAATTCCCCAGACACATTCCCTACAGGACCAACACTCACTTTGTTAACTTTTTTCTTATTTAAATATCTATAGAAATTCTTACTATCCGTGTTTATATTACTAGCTAGCTTTCTCTCGTACTTTGATTTTTCCATCCTCATTAATCTTTTTGTCATTCTTTGCTGTTCTTTATATTCTTTCCACTCTCCTGACCTGCCACCCAACTGTGCGTAATTATGTGCTTTTTCTTTAGGTTTGATACTGTCTTTAACTTTTAGAGTTAACCACGGATGGTGGACCCTCCCTTTGGAATTTTTCCTTCTCATTGGAATATTTCTGTGTATCTGAAATATCCCTTTAAATGTCTGCCACTGAACCTCGATTGGCATATCCCTTAATCTCATTTGCCAGTTCACTATGGCTAGCTCTGCTTTCATGCCCTCATAATTGCACTTATTTAAGTGTAAAATACTCATCTTGGACGCACTCGTTTCTCCCTGAAAATGAATGTAAAATTCAATCGTATTATGATCGCTGCTACCTAGGGGTGTCTTCACTATGAGGTTATCAATTAATCCTATCTCGTTGCTCAATACCAGTTCTAGTATAGTCTGCTGTCTGGTTGGCTCCAGAACATTCTGTTCTAAGAAGACATTCTATGAACTCTTCATCTACACTACCTTTGCCCATCTGATTTTTCCAGCATAAATCCAGCATAGATTAAAAGCCCCCATGATTATTGCTGTACCTTTCTGGCAAGCTCTCATTATCTCTCCTTTCATTCTCTGTCCCACTGTATAGTTACAAATACACCACTCCCACAAGTGACTTTATCATTCTTCATCTCAACCCAAACCCCTTCTACAAGCTGGCTTCCTGAACTTAGGTCATCCCTCTGTAATATGGTAATACCATCATTAATTAACAGAGACACCCCTCCACATTTTCCTAACTTCCTGTCCTTCTTAAATGTCACACACCCTTCAATACTCAGGTCCCAATCTACATCATCCTGTAGCCATGTCTCTGTAATGGCTATCAGGTTGTACTTATTTATTTCTATTTGCGCTATCAGTTCATCTGTTCTGTTTTGAATGCTACATGCGTTTAGATACAGAGCCTTTAGTTTTGTCCTTTTATTATTTTTGTAGCCTCTAGCCTTATCTGTACCCTCTGTCCCTTCCTCTGTCCTCTGTCTGCAGCTCAATGAATCTGAGCCGAAGTTCCTCAAGCCACAAACACTTACTGGAGATGTGTTTGCCCTGGTTCTCAATGTTACCCAGGAGCTCCCACACGCTGCAGCCTTGACACATCACCTGACCTGCCATCCTTAATGTGTTTTACATAATTACTTAGTTATATTATTCACTCATTTATTTTGCTTTCCTATATATTTTATTAACTTTACCACCAAATTGTGTACTATTTTAAACCTTAGGGATAGAATAGAACTTACCAACTTACCAGATACTCACCAAACTGCTAGCTCCTTTCCCTGTAGTAGAGCAACAGCCAATTTCTATGGGGTGTGAAAGATAGAAAGAGGAAATGAACAACTCCTTCTCCAAACTCCCCTCTCACCAAACTCCAAGTCTTCACTCAGTTAATCAGCTGTACTCTGTTTACGAAGGCTACACTAAAGAACCCTGAATTTATAGTAAACTGACCTAGGGCTACAGTAATCAGATTCACCCAGTTAGCTAAATAACTACTTAGTTCCTACAGCTGAGAGTGAGTTTACCCTGGTGAGTTGCTTCAGTGCATCTTGTAGGTGATACACGCTGCTGCTACTGTGTGTCGGTGGTGGAGGGAGTGAATGTTGAAGGTGGTGGATGGGGTACCCATCAAGCAGGATGCTTTGTCCTGCATGGTGTCAAGCTTCTTGAGTGCTGTTGGAGCTGCACTCATCCAGGCAATTGGAGAATATTCCATCACACTCCTGACTTGTGCCTTGTAGATGGTAGAAACAGACTTTGGAGAGTCAGAAGGTGAGTTACACGCCACAGAATTCCCAGTCTCTGACCTGCTCTTGTAGCCACAGTATTTATATGGCCAGTCCAGTTCAGTTTCAGCTCAATGGTAACCCCAGGGTGTTGTAATGTGGGGCCAGTGCAAATTGATAACACTGCTGCATTGTAAATCTCAGACACTTGTTTTTGGATGATTTGCTCAGGAGTCAAGACAACAGTAAAAAAAAAGGAACAGTAGAAGGCTATTCAGCCCCTCAAGCCTTTTCCACCATTCAGTCAGATTGTGGCTGATCTGTACCTCAACTCCATCTAACCACCTTAAATCCCATACCAACTAAAACCTATCAGTAAAAGCAAAATACTGCGGATGCTGGAAATCTGAAACAAAAACAAAAATAGCTGGAAAAACTCAGCAGGTCTGACAGCATCTGTGGAGAGGAATACAGTTAACGTTTAGAGTCCGTATGATTCTTCAACAGAACTAAGGAAATATAGAAATGTGGTGAAATATAAGCTAGTAGAGGGGGGTGGGGCAGGTGGAGCTGGATAGAGGGCCGGTGATAGGTGGAGGCAAAGAAGAGATTGCAAAATACGTCATAGACAAAAGGACAAAGGAGTGTTGATGGTGACGATATTATCTAAGGAATGTGCTAATGATGATTAAAGTTAGAAAGCAGGACGAGCAAGTGACAGATGGCCCTAGTGGGGGTGGGGTGGGGTAGGGGGAAAGGAGGTGGGGGTGGAGGACAGAGTTCATGATCTAAAGTTGTTGAACTCAATGTTAAGTCTGGAAGGCTGTAAAGTGCCTAGTTGGAAGATGAGGTGCTGTTCCTCCAGTTTGTGTTGGGCTTCACTGGAACATTGTAGCAGGCCAAGGACAGACATGTGTCCCCACCCCCTTTCCAATCCTCCTTTTTCCAATAATTTATAAACTTTTTTAACATATTTTTCTTTTCCCACCTATTTCCATTATTTTTAATTTTATTCCCATCTATTGTTTTATCTCCACCTTTTAGCCCATTTCGATCCCTTCCCCCCACCCCACTCCCACTAGGGCTACCTGTCACTTGCTCATCCTGCTTTCTACCCTTAATGTCACCATTAGTACATTCCATAGATAATATTACCACTGTCAACACTCCTTTGTCCTTTTGTCTCTGACATCTTTGGCAATCTCTTCTTTGCCTCCACCTATCACTGGCCCTCTATCCAGCTCTACCTGTCCCACCCCCCTCAACCAGCTTATATTTCACCTCATTTCTATACTTCCTTAGTTCTGATGAAGCTCAAAATGTTAACTGTGTTCCTCTCCGCAGATGCTGTCAGACTTGCTGAATTTTTCCAGCTATTTTTGTTTCAAAAGCCTATCAGTCTCAGTTTTAACATTTCTAACTGATCCCTAGCCTCAACAGCTTTCTGGGGAGGGAGTTCTAGATTCACTCTACCCTTTATGTGAAGAAGGGCTTCCTCTTCAACCCTTGAGCAGCCTCATTCTAATTTTGTTATAGATTGTCAGCTCCGCCCACCCATCCTAGCAGAGGAAATAGATTCTCTCAACCCTGTTGAATCCTTTCATCATCTTCAACACTTCAGTTGGGTCAGCCCTTGATCTTCTGTACTTGAGGGAATGTGAGCTATGTCTGTGCAATCTGTACTCATAATTTAACCCATTTGGCTCAGATGAGAGACAGTGGTCTAGTGGTAATGTCACTGGACTATCATATAATCCAGAGGTCCAGACTAATGCTCTGGGGACATGGGTTCAAATCCCACCATAGTAGCTGGTGGAGTTTTTAATTCAGTTAACAAATCTGGAAAATAAAGCTAATCTCAGTAATTTGATTGTTGTTTAAAAACCCATCTGGTTCACCAATGCCCCTTTTAGGGAAGTGTGGCCCTGCACGTGACTCCAGACTCCACAGCCAGGTGGTCGACTCTTCACTGCCCTTGGAAAAGGCATAAAGTTCAAGGATAATTCAGGAGGTGGCCATCATTTTGTGGAAGAAGCAGCCTGTATAAAATAGCATCCAATCATGTCTTATTTTTGTTAGCCAGGAGTGGGGAAACACGACATGTGCAGATTAGACCTGGTAGGAGCAGGTCTAAATTTTGTGGCGTGCTTTGGGGAAGTGAGGAATCCTTTTGAAGAGGTAGGATACCTCTTTGGATATGATTCCTGAGCACCACCGGGAGAGGTAAGGTGTCCTTTGGGATTGTAAAAAGTGGCAATGAATGGGTGTAAAAATCAATAAAGTCAGTGGAACTGTCAAGGGGACTGTCAAAAGGAACTGTCAAAACTGTCAAACATGTCAAGAGGAAATGTCAAGAGGAACTGTCAGAACTGCCAAAAGTGTCAAAAGCAACTGTCACGCTGTCAGGAAATTTAAAACTCCTGCCCTTTAAATCTTTGGAACAATGTCATTTGTGGCTTTGATTAGAGCTGGTTCAGTACTGTGGCAGGGGCGTAGATAGAGGGACTCAAACATGCAGTTCCACGAAAGATGAGTATGGATTTCAGAAGTGGCACAACATTCAAAAGCTTTGAAGAGGAAAGGGAGATTGGAGATGGGTAATAGTTTACAATAATGGAGGGGTTAAGGGTTATTTTTCTGAGGAGAGGGATGATGACAGTGGATCTGAAGGGGGGACAGCACTTGGAAAGAACCATTAACAATATGAGGTAACATGGGGACTAGGAAGGAATCTTGATAATTCTTTGCTAATATCTATTTTTATACTACAAATGCAATAAAATCCTTAAAATACAACGAAAATCAGAAAGCATTGTGAAAACAGTAGCACTGTCTGAGGGTTAAAAATACAGAAATGTTTGAGATATTTGTACAGGGTTACCAGAGTTCGAGCTCGCTATGGGCACAAAGCCAATGGGTTGCCCACGTCTGTGATGCAAGGATGTCCGCGATCGGGATTTCGAGCTGCCCGGGGTCAGAGTTGATGGGTGGGGAATCCTCGCCGCTGACTGGAGTGCCTGGGAAGGGCATGGAAAAAGCAGAGGGCAAAAGATGGCGGGAAAGAGAGCCGGCCACAAGGAGAAAACGTCAGCCAACCTTGTGGGGGGGCAATGCTGCTCGTCTGTGCCCGCTGTGGAAGGGACCGGCACTCATGAATTGGCCCCCACCGCCACAACAGACCAGGTTTGATACATCTGGGCACAGCCCACCATCTCCCAAGACGGACGGATGCCAATTAATTCAGATCTCAGGGTGGGGGTGGGGGTGGGGGTGGGGTGGAGGGGTGCAGTTAACTCGGTTGACTAAACGGCTGGTATATATGGTTCAGAATAATGCCAACAGCGCGGGGTTGAACCCCGTTCCAGCTGAGGTAGGCTTGGAGCCTGCCTCCTTGCTCTTGCCCCATTGTAAAATGAGAGCGTGAGCCATGGTTTGGCGATCCTCAAGTAATCAAGGATGCTGCCTGGAGGTGAAGTCCAGGCCTCGTCCTGTACAGAACAAATCAAAATGAATCAACCGAAAATGCTGAAGTGAGGACATTGACATCTTTGGGAGAACTGGGGCCAAACGTGAAACAAGTAGCCGCTCGTCTGAACTTCCTCCCCCGTCCCCCACCCTCCCCACAGCCAGACTCTCTGTTCCTCTCGCTCACGGCCAGACGGATAATCTGCCAACCTTTCCGCCTCCCGCAGTCTGAGGAAATAAAAAGACTCCCTCCGGCAGTACTTGCGGCCGGCTCGAGAGAGTCGGGAGGAGGTGTACCGCGGTGGGAGGCAGGATGGGCCTGGCGAGGGCAGGGGGAGCGGAGGCTGACGACTGTGTGCCTCTGGGTCTGAAGTCGGCATTTCCAGTGAGGAGAAGGAGCAAGCAAACGGCTTTGTTCAATAGTGCTGGCAAACACGTCAAGGGACACAGAGATCAATGGAAGTAGGCAAGTGGTGGGAAGTGGGGGTGGTGTGGTGCAGGGAGGTGTGGAGTCCCATGGGATAGATATATCAATATCAACCTATATGAGAGGAGGTGGTGGCATAGTGGTATTGTCACGGGACCTAGTACTCCAGATATCCAGGATAAGGCTGGGTAAACCCCACCCCCCCCCCCCCCAAGGATCAAATCCCACCATAGCAGGTGGTGAATTTGAGTTGAATTTTAAAAATTCTGGAATTAAAACCATTGTCGTAAAAACCCCATCTGGTTCGCGAATGCCTTTTAAAGAAGGAAATCTGCAGTCTTTACCTGGTCCGGCCTACATGTGACTCCGGACCCACAGCAGTTTGGTTAACTCTTAAATGCCCTCTGCAATGGCCTCGCAAGCCACTCAGCTCACAAGGGCAATTAGGGGTGGGCAATAAATGCTGGCCCAGCCAGCGATGCTCACCTACGAATCCAAAAAAAAATGTGACCCTGGCCAGTTTAACACCTACAATCAGAGGATCGATATCTGTTACTACCAACAAGATGAGAGCAGAGAATGTATATCGTGCCTTTTGTAGCTTCAGAACATTCCCGAGGGGCTTTGCAGCCAATGAAATACCTTATTGAAGCGTTGGCTAATTGCGCACAGTAAGATCCCACAAACATCAAAGCGGTGAAATTACCAGATAATATGTTTCCATTTTTTTTTAGTGGTCTTGGCTGAAGAAGAAATATTGGCCAGGGGGAACTCACCCACTGAAAGAGTGGGCAAAGGGATCTTTTATGTCCGTCTGCCGTCACTGAGAAAGATGACCTGGCTTGTCGTCACATCGCTGTTTGTGGGAGTTCAATGTGCGCCGACTGGCTGCTGCATTTCCTCCACTACTCAGTGACTACACTTCAACCAGCACTTCACTGGCTGGAAAGAAGCCTGACATTGCGAAAGGAGCTGTCTGAATGTAAATCTGTCTTTCCTTTCCTTGGCGGTTGAGAAATTATAGAAATCACCAGCAGAAACTCCAGTTTGGCAAAGGTTTACTGGAACCTGACCTCCCCATTTACTGAGAAAGGGTTTTTTTTTATTTCCCTCTTCCCCAAACTTCCTTAAAAGCAGTTGATCAGCTTCTCTCCCTTTCCCGTTCGCTTGTGTCACACATATAAATATAGGCACACACACACACAGACATTCACACCCACACAGACACACATAAACACACGCACAGACACACATAAACACACACACAGACATACACACCCACACACAGACACACATAAACACACACACAGACACACATAAACACACACAGACATACACACCCACACACAGACACACATAAACACACACACATACACAAACACACCCAGATATACACACCCACACACAGACACACATAAACACACACACATACACAAACACACAGACACACAGACATACACACACACACATACACAAACACACACAGACATACACACCCACACACAGACATGCATAAACACACACACAGGCATACACACCCACACACAGACACACATAAACACATGCACAGACACACATATATATATACACAGACATACATATACACACATATATATATACACAGACATACACACCCACACACAGACACACACAGCTACACCCACACACAGACACACATAAACACATGCACAGACACACACAAACACACGCACAGACACACATATACACACACATATATATATATATACACACACAGACAGACGCACCCACACACAGACACGCATATACACATGCACAGACATACATAAACACATATATATATACACACAGACATAAGCACCCACACACAGACACACATACACACACATATATATATACACAGACATACGCACCCACACACAGACAGACATACACACACATATATATAAACACAGACATACGCACCCACATACAGACACACACACACATACACAGAGACACATATATACACACACATAAACACGCGCACACACACACTCATGTTGCTCTTTCCGATAGGAATGACAACTCTTGATGAGGAACTGGAACCCTCTCTAACCCAGAGGGGCTGCGCCCACTTGCAGCGTCTCCTTCTGGCCACCCCGGGTAAGATCAGTTATCTCCACACCCAACGCTATTCAACCGGGGAGCCCGCTGGTCAGCGGTTAACCCCCCCGAGCCATTGCACAGCCCAGTGTTTAACGAGGGGTCTTTCCAGGACCAGCAGCTTCAAGGGGCATCATGGGTTCCCCAACTCCAACAGAACAAAGATCGCTGGTAATAAAAGATTTGCATTTCTATTGCGCCTTCCACGAGCTGGGGTGTCCCTCCCCAAGCGCTTTCCAACCAGCGAAGCGCTTTTTAACCATAGCTGCTGCTGTTGGCCGGGGCGCTCAGGGGAGCTTCCCCCCCCCCACCAGTCCCCCCTTCCCTCCCCACCCCACCCCCCCCTCCCCCCTCCCCACCCCCACAGCCCCCCGCGCCCCCTCCCCACCCCCCCACCCCCCTCCCCCCCAGTCCCCCCTTCCCTCCCCTCCCCACCCCCCCTCCCCCCTCCCCACCCACCCCAGCCCCCCTCCACCCTTCCCCACCCCCCTCCCCCCCTCCAGCACCCACCCACCCACCCCAGACCCCCTCCACCCCTCCCCACTCCTTCCCTCCCCCCCCAGCCCCCCCTTCCATCCCCCCCAGCTCCCCCTTCCCTCCCACCCCCAGCACCCCCCTTCCCTCCCCACCCCCAGCCCCCCCTTCCCTCCCCCCACCCAAACCCCCAGCCCACCCCAGTCGTTCTGAAGGGCAGAGTATTGCAGGGTCTAGGGGAGAGGGCAAGGAGGTGGGGTTTGGGGTGGGGGTGGGAGGGGCGAGGGGCTAACTTTGAGTTGCTTTTTCAGAAGGGGGAGGGGTGGGTGGAGCTGGCACCAGGTCCTTCAAAAACCAAGGGCGGCGGGATGGTTCCCACCCAGCAGTCTGACATCACGCCCGGTAAAAGGCGGCACCTCCAACGAGGGAGGGCTCCCTCGGTACTGCACCCGAGGGGAGGGGGGGTGGTGGGGGTGGTGTCAGGC